>NC_028640.1:38523106-38563425 GCF_001406875.1 Solanum pennellii
GGGAATGAGATTTTATTTTAAGTTCCAAGTGATTAAAGAAATATTAGGCAAGGATGTTAATTCCAAATGTGATATTAAGTATGATTTGGCTAATGTAAGTGCCATTAACTTTAAGTGAGGGATTAATTAGTGGCTGATTAGGATTAATTTAATCCAATGGGCCCCACCACTCATAATTAGCGGCTGATTAGGATTAATTTAATCCAGTGGGCCCCACTACTCAAGGCAAAAATTAAAAAGGGAACAGAATGGGAGCTGGCCTTAGTGGACACGTGTAGAGGGGGGCTGCCTCCACTTCATATTATAAATGAGGCGGAGAAATCCACTCCATACTAAATAAAGTGGTGAAATGCATTGCTGCATATCATCTTCTTCACCACTTTGCTTAGGCAGCCATGGAAATGAAGAAACCAACCCTGCAACTCTTGGCCAACAGCTGCAAATAATTTGGTTAGTAATCTCCTTGCTTGGTGTGTGAATTCTTTAGAATACCTTTTTTAATTATCCATTAATATTAATAAGGGGGCGTGACCAGTAGCTTAGGAAGTTTGTTTTAGTTATTGATGTGCTAAGTATGAACGGAAACCATAATCGGATTATTAGTGGTGTCGTGTTGGTGCTTGGGCTGTTTTGATTAAAGCAAACTGCGGGAAAATTCTGTTTTGGCGTTATGTATATGTTAAATGTGATTATGAGTATATACTCCAAAGGATGAATACGATAAGGTAGATGTGTTGCGAATTATAAAACGAGTTATCGCTCGGTGTGTCGTTGCTTCGCTGCTATGGTAGCCAAGACGGAACTGTTTTGGGGTGGGGGCTGTTTAATATGATTCATTGGGTTATATGTGTTATTGGTATTGCTGTAAATAATTTGGGTTGTTGTCGGATTGGGACGAAGTAATGAAAATAGAGGAAGTGCTGCCGGATTTTAGTTAGATTGTTAGCTAGCTTACAAGATAGTAAAGCGCGACATTTATCTAATTGCGGCATGATTGTTGCTTGTTATAGATTAATAGCTTGAGCAGTAAATATTGGACGTGCGGCTCGACTATACAGTATGTAACGCTGTCCCTTCTTTCTTTGTTTGGCATGACTTTTAAAAATAAGCGAATAACGGACAGGTTTGATACTTACCTCTAGAGCGTCTAGGTGACGTATATTCTTGCTTCAACAATTATTCCTCTATATATCGGCTATGTCTAAGGCTATGATGATTTCTCATATCTATGGTAGTGCTTCTTAGAGTCATTGAGATTTTACGTTTCCATATCGTATTAAAGGTTCATAATCTTGATAAAACGTTAATCTTTGGTAATACTCCTTGCTGGTTTACGTTGATTGTTCTATTGAGTTATAAGAAATGATTTTAATTGCATATGGTTGCTCATAATATTCTGCTCGTGCATAGAGTCATTTATCATTTCACCGAGTCCCGGGCCGGGTAATGTTCGTGCGGAGTTTCTTGCATATGTCACCGAGTCCCGCACTAGAGGGCCGGGTATGTATATTATATATATGATTGGTGATGCACATGGTTATGATGATGATGATGACGGAGATGACGTGATGATTATTTCGCCGAGCCCCTTACTAGGGAAGCTGGGCACCTTATATGTTAAAGATATGCATGATTTTCACTTAAAAGGGTACATGTGTAGCGATATTTTGTTTCGACTTGCCATATTGGTATCCTGTCATCTTTACCTTATGCTTTACATACTCAGTACATTGTCCGTACTGACCCCCCTTTCCTCGGGGGGCTGCATTTCATGCCCGCAGGTGTAGACGCACAGTTCGGTGATCCTCCTGCCTAGGATATCTACTCTGCTGATTGGGAGAGCTCCACTGTTCCGGAGCCCAGTCGTTTTGGTACATAACTTATTGTGTAGTCTTTTGCTCGTCTATGGGTATGGCGGGGCCCTGTCCCGTCGAGTTTCACTACTGTACTCTTAGAGGTCTGTGGACATTATGTAGGTTGCATATATATGTTTTGGATAATGGTCTGGACATGGTTTGTTTGGGATGTCCGCTTGTACAGGGGCAGCCTTGTCGGCTGCGTACATCATTGTGTATTGTGTAGTGGCAGCCTTGTCGGCCTACGTAAGTTATTATGCTTTGGATAGTGGCGTCCTTGTCGGCTCGCGTATGTTGTTACGGTTGAATGGTTATGACTCCTTATGAAACATGTCCTTTTTATATATATGACGTTGGGGTTGGCTTGATTTGATTAAATTCCATATTGTCTTAGTTTCAGTTGGTTATACTTAGCAGGTTTGTATGTGGGTGTCCAAAACGGGCACTAGTCACGGCCCATCGGGTTGGGTCGTGACAAGTGTAACTTTTTAAATTTATAAATAACTATTTTTAATAATGGGAGTTATTTGGGTTTTGGGAATTTGAGGTGTTAGGTTAGTTTAATGACTAAGAATGCTTAAATAGTCCTTAAAAAAAATAATTATAACCGTCCCTAATTTTTAATTTATTAATTAATAAGTTAATTACCTAATCACACCCCCCTTAAGTTGTGTTGAGGTAGTGTGATAGGGGTCCACTGACAAGACCCCGTCGACGCCCCGTTCGTCCCATCCATAGACCGTACTGGTCAAACGTGGTTTGGGACAGAGTCTGGTTTTTGTAGATATAGGGATAAACATCTAAGTATAGACCCATGAGCACCATAAACGGGGTGTCATCCCATCGACAGCTCGTCGGTCCCTCTCGTTGGTTGCACACTGTCTTGTGACAAATTGGTAAAATTTTTGGGTCCTCCTCGAGGACCTTTAGGGTTATCCAGACGTTTGGAGACTAAAATACTCTAAGACTTTTCACAAAGTTTAACCTTTACTCTTCAAACCCTTTGAAACACCTAAGGGCACACTAGGTCATTTTACTAGTCTCCGGACGTCGTGGTCGTCCCTTGACGTTTAGGCTTTAATACTTTCTAATCAAGTCAAATACATTAGTTTAGGTCTAGAATTATAATTATTCATTACATAGCGCTCTAGTCTAGGTCATACAACTTCCAGGTGTTGCGTTATCCCCCGTTAGAAATATTCGTTCCTGAATGACATCTTAACCTTTTTATAGAGAAAGAAAAAGACTCAACAGTAGCAGCCCAACAACCACAACAAAAATATCATGAGTCGCATCTCATAGGAGGAATTATCAACTCCATTTAACACATAATTATAACATTACTCATAGCAACTCAATTCACAATTCACCACATATGTTCACCATTTCATATCACATAATGTTGAACTACCTTCTTAATTTCAATATGAGCTCAAAATGAACATCAAGGAATTGACATGCAATTTTTCTTCTCAACACAACATCAAGCATGCTCACTACAACTCTTATGAAGGCAAATATACAGATTAGATATAAGTGAAAGTTAATCATGAGAACATATTTCATGAAAAACTCAAATTGAAGCATGAACCTTTAGAAAGACATGCACATACTTGAGAAACAAGCTAAGTTCAACATTATTCATATTTTTTTTTCAAGTGAAACAACTAACCTCAACCTTGGATAGAAGTAATAGGAAAAATATGAGGATAGCGGGACTTCATGTTCGCCTCGGCCACCCATGTTGCACCCTCAACTAGATGGTTTCTCGTAGGACTTTTATGAAGGCAACCTCTTTATTTCTAAATTTCGTGACTTGACGATCTATGATCTCAACCAAAAGCTCTTCATAAGCAAGGTTCTCATTTACCTCTAACCCTTCTATCGGCAGAATAGACACCGGGTCGCCAATACATTTCTTGAGCATAGAGACATGAAATACAGGATGAACCGGGGCTAATTCACTTGGTAATTTCAACTCATAAGAAAATTTACCGACCCTTTTCAATATTTCATAAGGGATCACATATTGAGGACTAAGTTTCCCCTTTTTACCGAACCTCATCACCCCTTTTATGGGTGAATGAGAAGCTAGTCGCCACGAAAGAAGCGAGGAGGAAGCGAAGCTGTCTACGAAGCTTTGCTTCTCCCCCTGTAGTCGTAATACTCGGCTTGTCGCTACTTTGATTCAAAGGGTAACCGACGAATCTTTAAGTAGAGCCAATCACCTATTTTAAACTCAAGGTCTGTCCTTCTATTGTCCCGTAAGAGTTTTGCCGACTATAGGCTGTTTCCAACCTATCCCTTATCATTCGAATTTGTTCCATGGCCTCATAGACTATCTCGGGACCAAGAAGTTCAGATTCACCAACCTTAAACGACCCAACTGGAGACCAATACCTCCTATCATAGAGTGCTTCAAATGGTGCCATGGAAATATTACAATGGTAGCTATTGCTATAAGAGAATTCTATGAAAGGTAGGTGGTCATCCCAATTACCCTTGAAGTCAATGTCACACTCTCTCAACATATCTTGTAGAGTTTGGATGGTGCGTTCCGCTTGGCCATCTGTTTGAGAGTGAAAAGCGGTACTAAGTCTCACTTGAGTACCTAGTCCCTTTTGGAAAGACCTCCGAAAATGAAAAGTGAATTGGGCACCACTATCCAAAAATGATGGATAAAGGAATCCCACGCAAAATCACAATCTTATTAAGGTACAACCTAGAATATTCTTCCGCCACGCAAGTGGTTTTGACGGGAATAAAGTGGGCTAATTTTGTCAATTTATCAACAATAACCCATATGGAATCATTTTGAATACGTCTTGAGTTAATCCTCCCAGTCTTTGATGTTCGACCTTGACTTGTTGACAATTTGGACATTTGACCACAATTTTGCTATATCTTTCTTCAATAAATTCCACCAATAGACCTCTTGTAGATCAAGATACATTTTTGTGGCACCTTGTAAAGACCAGGGAGCACCCGTAGACGTAACCGGCGTCTTCGTCCTCGGATAGGACTTGGACTATCCCTTAGGTTCATCATAACATATCATATGTCAAAATTACAGAAAATTAAAAATTTTACATATTGAAGTATTCTTAGACTTCTCACATATTATATATGTAGCTTACATAGACTCCTCACTTATTGAAGTTTACATAGACTTCTCGTTTAAGCAATATTACCAAACCATAAGAAATAGTCTAATACTTTGTCTCACATCAAACCATCTAATAGAGAATTAGAAATTGGGGATCACGCTTACTTAATATAATATGCCACCTATAGGCTTACAACAATAGTCTGAAACGATAAATGAATGAACAAGTGTATTTTGACATAACAACATCATGGCTAGAATAGATAAATGGTAACATCCTCGAACTTGAGGACCTTCCAATAACTTAGGAAATGAAACCAAGTCTTCTTGCAAAGTGGCCTCCTACACTTCAATGGCCCGAACCTACATTATTTTGGAAAAGAGAAAGAATATGGGTTAGTACAAACCACATGCACTATGTATGGAAACATATTCACATAAAACCATTGAAATCATGCTTAAAAGGGCATTTTATTCAAAACCATGCTAAGTCACTTTGAAAGCCTTTTATGCGCATACAAGAGCATATACAAGTCATTAGACATAACATTATTAATAAAAGTTCATACCCAATACAAGACCAACACCATCAATAAGGCCATATCAACATTTATAGCATCATATTAAGGTCATATCAACATGAATAACTCTAACATAATGTCATAACAACAATTCAGGTACAAGAGTTCACAACATCAAAGAATATAAGAACCTTACTCACAATTCCATCCCAAGTATTTAAGTGCAATGCTCATGTGAAGACCCATAATCCCATATAATCAAGTAAACTAGGAAAGAGACCATAAACAATGTCTAATTTAGTATATACTCAGATCATGCATACTCATCATCATATACATCAACTTAGACTAATACCATGTTTATCAATGACACTAAGATCATATAGGATCACCAACATATAAAGTAAACATAATCATTTCATTTATATCGTAAGTGTATTATAACAACCTCCTAGGACTCCTCTCAAGGTCAACTTGTGCAATGTAAAAGTAGAGTTCCATGCCCCTACCTACACTAAGTAGAACCCCTTAAGTCACCCTAGTTAGTGTTCACATCATTACTTTCATTCATATTTTTGACTTTCGGGAACAATTGCCTTAACCGACAATCGACCATGTAAGCTGAACATGGAATCTAGCATCATGAATCCCTACATCAAAAGAAGGTGAACTACTTGCAAGGTAGAAAAAAACATGGGCATAACATTCTAGGTGGATCCACTAGCTAGTATTCCTATGCAATCAACATAGTTAAGGAACTAGGAGATGTGAACCTACATTCTCACATTGGGAAAGGACACCTCTCATAACTAGTTTTCTCGGTGCTAAGCTAAAGTCCCTTTTTGAAATTTCTTTAGGTCATTCTTAATCGTCATAGCTATATATAGGACATATGAGACTAACCCCTTGTATAGAATGTCATTATCTCATTATGTATTTCATGAGAATTCACTTTAATAACAATCCTTCACTTGTGAGATCAACACATCATAGTCACATCATAGTAAGACACACAAGTGCTTCATATTCAACCTTGTATCATCATACCCTTAACATGATCTCACAATTCACATATTTAAAACATTCCATCATAATCATCATATCATAATATTCTTAATCTAATCACATAATCTTACTACAAATGAACATCATCATTAAGTATAAACCATCATCGTTAAGTAAAGAACTCAAGATAATAAAGTCTTACTAAATAGCCTTCATAAGCCTCTTTCAAGTTCTTACTGTCAATCAATCATATTGAACCATCAATTCACTTAATAACATCATATATACTAATATATACAAGAAATAAGTCAATTATGTCATCACTAATCCAGTCAACCTCAATTCATAACCTAGGGTTAGGGGAAAAAGGTTCAATCATGGATTCTTTCATAGAACTAGATCAAAAACTAAGAACTGCAATAAATAACCCATTAAAAATTATAATATATCAATAATAATCAAAGTAATTAAAAGTCTAATAAATTTAAAAGTTCATTCACGAAATTAGATGAAAACCCATCTTTTTGATCATTAGAAACAAATTTTGAAGAGTCTCTAAGGCAAAGAGCTCCCAAGAATGAATAGCTCCCATATCTTAAGATTTCCTTAAAGATTGTTGGAGAAAACGTGAGTCTTGGATACCTATAGAAGCTTGAATCTTCGTCTTTAATGATGGGTCTTGGAATAGAGAGAGAAAGTTGAGAGAAGTTGAAGAGAATTGGGTTTGGGAATTATGAGGTGTAAAGTTAGTTTATGACTTAGAGTATCTTATATAGTCCTTAACTAACTTAATTTATCCAACCCTTAACACTTAATTAATTAATTAACTAACCAACCCACTTAACTCTAAAACTTGGCAGTGAACTGAACCCCAAATAACGAATCCCTGCCTACACCCCATCGTCAAAATGACGACTCTGTATTGGCAAGCCGACGTTTGTTAAAGAGAGTGTGATTTTGAACCCTTCTCAAAAATAAACTAAGTGTCAACCAACTATACCATCTTCGGAGCGTTGATCAATAGATGGGTCGTCGTTTGGTTCGTGCTAGCACACTGTCCACTAAATTGTTTTGGCATCTAAATATAGGGTTCTGTCCAAGGATCCTTAGGTTGGTCCTTAGGGATTCGTACCTAGACGTTTAGACCCTAAGCACACTCTAATATGTGTTTAACACCTTTATACTAAATTTGACTACTTTTTTACTCTTGAAACCCCTTGAAGCATGCAAGGCGCAGTAGCTAACATTGTACAATTCTCCAGACGTCACGGTCGTTTCTTGACGTTTTTATTCTAACACTTCCTACTAAGTTTCAACACATTATTTTAGGTCTGAAAATAGTGTTTCAAGCCTTAGTTCATCAGGTGAGACTGTAGAATAGGTCATGGACTTTTGAAGTGTTACAGTATCCCCTCCTTGGGAGCATTCGTCCCCGAATGACACCTAGATCTTTTTATTGGGGGGATACGACTCAAATCTAGCAGCACAACCAACAACAACATCAACAACATAAAATCATTATGAGTCACAGCCCATAGGAGTTATTCACAACTCCATTTAACACATAACCATATTATTACACATAGGAACTCAAATCACAATTTATCACATATAAGAGCTCAACATCACAACACGAGGAACTACCTTCTTAGTATCAACATGAGCACAACATGAACATCAATAGTAACAACGCGAAACTTCTTTCACAACAAATCAAACATACTCACTACCATTTCACACAGGAAACTATACACATAACATAACTAAGTGCAGGCTAAGCAAAAGAGCATTTACCATGAAAATTCATTTTAGCATGAACCTTTTACCAAAAATATGCACATAGTATCAAAGCAAGTCAAATTCAACATTATTCATTATTTTATATTAATAGGATTACTAACCTCATATTTGGCTAGAATTTTGAGGAAAGAGATGAGAATAACGGGACTTCATGTGGTTCTTGGCCTCCCATATTGCCCCCTAAACTAGATGGTTCTCCGTATGACTTTTACATAGACCACCTCCTTATTCCTCAACTTCTTGACTTGGTGAAAAGAGGATTTCAATAGGTACCTTTTCATAGGAAAGGTTCTCCACCTAAACCTTCAATAGGTACGGGGTTGCCAATACACTTCTTAAGCATGGAGAGATGAAATACGGGATTGAACTAGTTTACTTGGTAAGTTCAACTCATAAGAAACCCTTCAAACCCGTTTCACTATCACATAAGGACCCACATACCGGGGACTAAGCTTCCCCTTCTTACAAAATAACATCATCCCTTTCATGGGTGAAATTTTCAAGTAGACCATATCACCTACTTCAAACTCAAGATCTCTTCTTCTATCATCGGAATAAGATTTTTGCCAACTATAGGTTGTTTTCAACCTATCCCTTATCATCCGAACCTTCTCCAATTCTTTAAAGAATATTTTTGGACCAATGAGTGAAAACTCTCCTACTTCAAACTACCCAACCGGTGACGTACATCTCTTACCATATAGTTCTTCAAAAGGTGCCATGGAAATACTCGAATGGTAGCTATTATTATAGGAGAACTCAATCAACAATAGGTAATCGTCCCAATTTCCCTTGAAACCAATAACACAAGCTCTTAACATATCTTCTAGGGTTTGGTTGGTAAGCTCCACTTGACCATCCGTTTGCTAGCTTCACTTGAGTACCCAAGACTTTTTGAAAGGACCTCCTAAAACGAGAAGTAAATTGGGCACCTCTATCCGAAATGATGGACAAAGAGGTACCACGCAAACTCACAATCTCATTTAGGTAAAAGCTTGCATACTCTTTCGCCGAATAAGTGGACTTTATGGGGGATAAAGTGAGAGGATTTTGTCAATCTATCCACAATAACCCATATTGAGTCATTTTGCGTTCCTGTGTGTGGAAAACTGACTATAAAGTCCATATTAATATCTTCCCACTTCAAAGAAGGAAGATCCATCACTTGTGTTGGACCACCCAATCTTTGATCTTCAGCCTTAACTTGTTGACAATTAGGACACTTAACCACAAAATCCTCTACGTCTCTTTTTATATCATCCCACCAATAAACCTCTCGAAGATCACTATACATTTTTGTGGCACCCGGATGAACGAAATATTGGGAACCATGAGATTCTTCCAAAAATTTTCCCCTTAGACCATCCACATCCGATACAGATAATCTACCTTGGTACCTAAGTACCCCATCCCCTCCTTGGGATACTGCCTCATTAGACTTTCAAAGAACGGATTCCTTCAACTCCATCAACAGAGGATAAAGGTGTTATTTCTACTTCACCTCTACCACTAAAGATGATTCGGAGTTATGATGAACCATAGACCCTCCATTTGGAGAATCTTCCAAACGAACGCCCAACAGAGCAAATCTATGAACCTTTTTCACCATCTCTTTCTTATCATCGAGAGCATGTGCTACACTTCCCATTGACATACAACTTACAACATCCGCAACCACATTGGCCTTGCCGGGGTAGTAGAGAACACTCATGTCGTAGTCCTTTAAGAGTTCTAACCATCTTTTTTGTCGGAGATTCAATTCCTTTTTAGTGAACACATATAGAAGGATTTTGTTGTCCTTAAACACATCCACATGCACACTATAGAAATAATGCCTCCATATTTTCAAGGGAAACACTACGACCGCTAGTTCAAGATCATGAGTTGGATAATTCTTCTAATGCACCTTGATTTGCCTAGAGGCATAAAGTATCACCTTACCATGTTGCATGAGGACACAACCAGAACCAACTCGAGAAGCACCACAATATACTACAAACCCTTGAGTACCCTTCGGTAAAGTCAACACGGAGCATAGGTAAGTATATCTTTCAACTCTTGAAAGCCCTTTACACAAGCTTCTGACCACTCATACTTAGCATTCTTTTGGGTCAAGGTAGTCAAGGAAGAGTAATGGATGCAAACCCATCAACAAACCTCCTATAATACCCGGCTAAACCCAAGAAACTTTGAATATCAGTTGGAGTCAAAATTCTAGGAAAATTCTTAACTGCTTTCGTTTTCCTTAGATCGACCTCAATACTCTCACTTGTGATAATGTGACCAAGAAACACAACCAATCTCAACCAAAACTCGCACTTACTATACTTGGCAAAGAGTGGATGTTCCTTGAGGACTTGAAATACCACCTTCAAATGGTCCATATGCTCATCCTTACTCTTAGAATATACTAAGATATCATTAATGAAGACAATTACAAAAGAATCAAAGTTATTCTGGAACACTCTATTCATAAGGTCCATAAAAGTCGCCGGAGCATTAGTTAGACCAAAGGTAATCACTAGGAACTCATAATTACCATACCTCATTTGGAAAGCTGTTTTAGGTATATCTTCACCTTTGACTCTAAGTTTGTGATACCCCGACCTCAAATAAATTTTTGAAAAGTAGTTTTCCCCTTGGAGTTCATCAAACAAATCGTCAATCCTAGGGTGAGGATACTTGTCCTTTATGATAACCTTATTTAGTTGACGATAGTTGATGCACATCATAAAGGACCCATCCTTCTTTCTACTAAACAACACCGTAGCTCCCCATGGCAAAATACTAGGATTTTTAAACCCTTGTCTAATAAATCTTTGAGTTGAAGCTTTAGCTCTTTCAAATTTACCGGAGCCATCCGGAAAGGAGGGCTTGAAATAGGCTTCGTATCCCGTAACAAGTCTATACCAAAGTCTATTTCCTGTTCGGGAGGAATCTGGGCAAGTAATCAGGAAAGACTTTCAGAAAATTCTTCACTACGGGTACCATCTCTGATGGAGGAACCTCAAACTCAAGATCCGTAACCCTCACAATATTGTAAAGACACCCATTACATACTAATTTACAACTTTTAGAGATGAAATAATTCAATCTCTAAGAATTGAGTTACCCTCCTTCACCTTTAAGACGGGTTCATTAGGGAATTGGAACTTAACTACCTTTCTTCTACAATCAATAGAAGCAAAACTAGCATGCAATTTATCCATTCCAAAGATGAAATTAAAATAAACCATATCAAGTTCTACCAAATTAACCAAAGTAACTCTATTAGGAAATGATATAGGAAAACTCCTAAAGAATCTTCTAGCAACAACGGAGTCACCCACCAGGGTTGTAACCGAAAAAGGTTCAATTAAATCATTGGTAGAACCTTTTTAACTACTAAAGGGGTTAGAAATGATAAACTAGCAGCGGGTCAAGTAAATCATAAACATTAATGGAGAACACTTGTAACATACTAGTGATGACATCAGGAGATTCTTCTTGATCGCTCCTACAGAGGAAAACACAGAAGTGATTTCTCTTTGGAGCATCGCACCTAGGACCACTTGATTGAACTTGAACACTGCCCTTCTCTTGACCTCTTATATTAGGAAAATCCCTCACCTTATCTCCACTCTTACCACACCCAATGCAATTATCCATCCCAACTAGACACTCACCCATATGCTTCTTACCACACTTGATACAAGTACATTTATTGCTAGGTGAATTTCCACTCCTTCCCTTTTGAGACCTACGATTATCCACCCTATCCTTGTTAGTCTTGGGGAAATTTGAGGGAACTTGGTTGCAGCCCCTCTTCTTGAACCTAGGCTTGTCTTGAATTTAAAGTCTACACTTGGAAGTACCTCTCTCATAAGACTTGGCCTTCTTAAACTCCCTATTCTTCCTCTTGAGTCTAGTCTCCTCAACTTGTTGAGCATGTACCATCAACCGAGAGATGTCCATATTGTTGTAAAGCATTATCAAACGACACTCTTCAACTTAATCATCGGACAGTCCCGTCACAAAGCGGCTCATCTCATCTCTAGGATTAGATACCAAAAAAGGAGCATACTTGGACAATTTAGTGAACTCCAAAAATTACTCAAGCACACTCATACTCTTTGACGAAGGTTGATGAAATCTTCCACCTAGGCCTACCTTTTCTCCCTTGGGAAGAACCTATCAAGAAAGGCTTTCCTACAGGCTTCCCAACTTATAGGACCCTCTTTCAATGCTCTATTATCTCTCCATTGGGTATACCATGTTTGAGACACATCCTTGAGTTGGTATGAGGATAGCCTGGCCTTCTCATTAGAACTAACTCCCATAGCATGCCAGATCTTGTAGACCTTATCAACAAAGTCATGGGGGTCTTCATTCACCTTAGACCCAAAGAACAGTTGAGGGTTCATCCTTGTGAAGTCCCTCAAATGAGAAGCCATGGAACTAGCATTTTGGTGCACACGGGGTCCAACTTCTCTGTTTGCTTGAGCCGCCATAGCTTGAGCTTGAGTAGCTACGGCTTGAACATGAGTAGTCATATATTGAGACAAACATATGAAAGCCGACCTTATCTCTCAATCTCTGGAGAAATGACCGAAACTTGATCACCTTGAGGAGCTTGCTCTTGAGGATGATCTTGATTGACTTGTGGACGATCTTGGTTTCCTTTGGAAGGAACTCCTGCATTAGCAATCTCCTCTCAAATTTTCTAGAGGCTACCATTCTAGTAGTCATATACAATAACCACAATCAAAGGGTTAGAAGAAAAGGACACATAGAGTTACTACTCTTGAGGCACAACTTTTAAGATTACAAAAAAAATGAGAATTTCCTAAGCATCAATAGACTCTCATTCATAAGTGTGTCACACCCATGAACAAGACTCTAGTAGATGTGGTTTAGTGAGACATCAATCGTTAAATTACTTTAACCTCATGCTCTAATACCATGTTTGTCACGACTGGGGACCACCCCCTTGACTAATTGGCGGCTTCGTCCTCAGAGAGGACTTGGACTAGCCCGTATCATTTGTCATAATATATCATAGCTCAAAAATTCAAAAAATTAAAACTTTTACATAGTGAAGTATACCTAGACTTCTCATTTATCATATATGGAGTTTACATTGAGTCCTCGCTTATTGAATTTTACATAGACTTCTTCTTTAGGAAATATAAACAAATCATAAGAAATAATCTAATACTTTGACTCACATTAAACCATCTAATAGCGAATTAAAATTTTTTCCATAAGCCTTACTTCAATATATATGTCACCTATAGGATTACAACAATAGTCTCAAATGATAAATGAATGAACAAGTGTATTTAGACATAACAAGATCAAGGCTAGAATAGAGAAATGGTAACATCCCCAAACTCGAGGACCTACCAATAATTTGGGAAATGATTCCGAATCTTCTTGAAAATTGCCCTCCTACACTTCAATAGCCCTAACCTACAATGTTTGGGAAAAGAGAAAGAATATGGGTTAGTACAAACCACATGTACTAAGTATGGAAACATATACACATAAAACCATTGAAATCATGCTTAAAAGGACATTTTATGCAAAACAATGCTAAGTCACTTTGAAAGCCTTTTATGCGCATATAATAGCATATACAAGTCAATAGGCATAGCATAATTAAGACAAGTTCACATCCAATACAAGACCAATACCATCGTTAAGGCCATATCAACATTCATAGCATCATATTAAGGTCATATCAACATGAATAACTCCAACATAATGTCATAACAACAATTCATGAACAAGAGTTAATAACATCAAATCAAATAAGACCCTTAGTCACAATACCACCCAATTCTTCAATTGCAATGCTCATGTGAAGACTCATAACCCCACATAATTATGTAAACTAGAAAAGAGAACATAAACAATGTCTACATTTGGTATCTTCATATCATGCATACTCATCATCATATACATCAACTTAGACCAATACCATGTTCATCAATGAAACTAACATCATATAGGATCATCAACATGTAAAGTCAACATAAGCATTTCATTCATTTCATAAGTGCATAAGAACAACCTCCTAGGACTCCCCTCAAGGTAAACTAGTGCAACGTACATGTAGAGTCCCATATCCCTAGCTACACTAAGTAGAACCCCTTAAGTCATACTAGTTAGTTTTCACATCATTAATTTCATTCATTCATTTTACTTTCAAAAACAATCTCCTTAACTGACAATAGACGATGTGAGCTAAACATGGAATTCAGTGTCATGAAACTCTACAACAAAATAAGGTGGTCTACTTGCCAAGGTAGAACCCAAACATGAACGTAGCATTCTATGTGAATCCACTAGCTAGTATTCCTATGGAGGCAACATAGTTAAGGAACTAGAATATATACTTGAAAACCTCTTCATGCCAAAATGCATTGTAGTCTCCATCTAATGAGAATCATTGTGAACCTACCTTTCCAAATTTGGAAGGGACACCTTTTATAACTAGTTCGCTTGGTGCTAAGCTAAAGTACCTTTTTGAAATGTCTTTAGGTCATTCATAATAACCATAGCATGTCATTGCCTAATTATATATTGCATGAGAATTTCCTTTCATAAAATTTCTTCATTTGTGAGATCAACACATTATAGTCACATCATAGTAAGGTACACAAGTGATTCATATTATACCTTGTATCATCATACCCTTAACATGATCTCGCGATTTACATATTCAAAAGATTCTATCATAATCATCATATCATCATCGTCTTAGTCTAATCACATAATCATAAATCAATTAAAGATCATCATCAAGTATAAACCTTCATTATTGAAGTAATGAACTTATGATCATAAAGTTTTAGCAAATAGCTTTCTTAAGCCTTATTCAATTTCTTACCATCAATCCAACCATATTCGTCCATCAATTCACTTAATAACATCATATAATAGTAATCTATACAAGAACTAAGTCAATTATATCATCGCTAATCAAATTAACCTCAATTCATAACCTAGGGTTAGGGGAAAATGGTTCAATCATGTATTACTTCATAGAACTAGGTCAAATACTAAGAACTACAACAATTAGCACATAAAAAATCAAAATATATCCATAATAATAAAAAGAATTCAACATCAAATCAATTTTAAATTTCATTCACGAAATTGGATGAAAACCCATCTTTTTGACATCATTAGAAACCAATTTTAAAGAGCCTCTTCGGGAAAGAGACCTCAAGAGTAAATCGATCCAATACCTTAAGATTTCCTTAAATATTGATGGATAAAACGTGAGTCTTGGATTCCTAGAGAAGCTTGAAGCTTGGTCGTCAATGGTGGGTCTTGGAATAGAGAGAGAGTAGAGAGAAGTTGGAGAGAATTGGGTTTGGGAATTATGAGGTGTTAAGTTAATTTATGACTTAGGGTAGCTTATATAGTCCTTAACTAAAATAATTTAAGCAACCCTTACCCCTTAAACAATTAATTAACTATTAACTAAGAAACTCACTTAACTCTAAAACTTGGCAGTGAACTCGACCCCAAACAACGCATCCCCGCCTACGGCCCGTCATCCAAACGATTGCCCCGTATGGGCAAGTCGTTGTTTGTGACAGAGAGTGTGATTTTTGATGTTTTTGAAAATAAACTAAGTTTCAACCAATGGTTCCATTGATGGAGCGTCAATCAAATGATGGCTCGTCGTTTGCCAAGTGTTTGCACACTGTCCACTAGACTTTTTTTGGATATAAATGTAGGGTCCTCTCTAACGAACCCTAGGGTGGTCCTTGTTAGTCGTACCCAAACGTTTAAATCCTAAATACCCTCTAATATATGTTTAACACCTTTTTATCAAATTTGATTAATTTACGACTCTTAAAACTTCTCTAAACATGCCGAGGCACACTAGCTCACATTTCACATTTTCCAGACACATGGTCATTACTTGACCTTTTGACTCTAAAACTTCCTAATTAGTTTCATTGCATTATTTTAGGCTTAAAACAATGTTTCAAGTCTTAGTTCATCATGTGAGGATATAGACTAGGTCAAGGACTTTCAAAGTGTTACACATCCGGATGAATTGAATATCGGGAAACATGATCTTCTTAAAAATTTTGCCTTCTTATACCATCCATATCCGGCACAAACAATCCACCTTCTTACCAAAGTACCCCATCCCCCTTTCGGAGATTGATTCATTGAACTTGCTAACAACCGATTCCTCACAATCATAATCAAGGCATTTCAATTCAACATCATACCACCCTATCAATCCTAATACAAGTCATACTTCAATATAAAATAATGACTTAATCATAATTAACCACAATTTGAAGTAAAGGATAAAGATCAGAAGACTTACCAAGTCTTCTTCATAGTTTATCATCAAGGTCTTACCAAAAACCCTCAATTCAATTCAATATGGTTATACATCATCATAAATAAATAATAAACATGATAACAAGTCTAGGAGAATCACTACATCACAATTCAATACTAGATCATAGCTTAAGATAAGATACTTAGGTCAATTCACTTCCTAACCTAGATCATCTTCCCAAGAACTAGCATGAAAGACTACAAAACAATTTAATATTTTGATGATTAATGTAACAATATCATTTAATATCAATTTAACCATTAACAAAGTCAATTGAACCAATCACAACCAAATTCATATCAAGATCACACCCAGGGTTAAGTGTTAAGGGACATCATCTACAAACTAGGCCAAACCATCAAGATATATAATAATTAAGTTAGAATACATGTTAATATACTCATATTATCCAATAGAAAACATAAAAAAACCAATTCATAGAATAATTTTCGAGATTGAGAAGAACCCATATGAAAACCCAACTTTTGAAAATACTTTGAAGGAACCCTTTGAGGAAAGAGGTCTCAAAGGTGACTTAGATCTCATACATCAATGTTTGATGAAGATTTAAAGGTGAAATCATCCCTTTACAACACCCAAATCCCTCCCCTAGCTAGTCTTCAATGGTGTCTTCCAATAAAGATAAAGAAGAGAAAAGGAAGAGAGTTTGTTTTGAGAGTTGTAATTAGACTAATGTGGTTGGGGTCTTTATATGGGGGGGGGGGGTTAATTAAGTTAATTAGGCTTCCCTAATCCCCTAACTAACCACCAAACCACATAATTAATTAGCTAGCACTTAACTTAAAACGTGCAGAAAATTGCACTACCAACGACGACACTACGATCAACGTATCGTGGGTCAGTCGACAGACCAGGTCTCCTCCGTGCTGCACATCCGTCGTCGTTGTCAGAGACTGTGCAGGTGAGGGACTCCAACAAATTGTCTAAGTGTTGGTCGACGGTTGGCATCGACACCCCGTCAATCAACACACTGTCACATCCGGGGTTATCCCCTAGACGTAACCGGCGTCGTTATCCTTTTTAAGGATTAAGACTAGCCTCTTAGTTTCATTCATCACATTCATAGTTTGAAAAATGCGGAAAAATTTAAAACTTTTATTTTTTCTATTTTGAGGTTTACATAGACCTCTAGATACACATAATATATATTTATATCGAGTATGCATAGACCCTTCATATAGGAAGGTTTCATAGCCTCCTACTTTTANATATATATATATATATATATATATATAAATATAGAAATAGTCTCAACGATTGTCTCATCTCATACCATCTAAGCGGATATCACAATATGGGCATAGACCTTACATCAATTCAACAAGGCCATGTATAGGTCATACGAAAGTAAAATATTGAAATAACAAGGAAAGAAATGATAGATTCAATAAGATCATAACAAAATCCAAAGCTAGAAGATGGCATTGCCCTCGAAAGTTGAGGACATACCCCACTTGGACGAAAGGAAGAATCCAAGACATCAATAATATCGCCTTCCAAAATTTTCAAGGACCGGAACCCAAAATGTTTGGGACAAGGGAAGAATACGGGGTTAGTACTCCACATGTACTGAGTATGAGATCTTATGCACATACATAAGATAAACATGCTAAAAGGGACCTTTTATCAAAGCATGTCATTCAACCCTTTTTAGGGCTTAATGCAAAGTCAAGTAAGTCACAGTGATCAACCAAACATGCTCACTATCACAACAAGTAATACTTATCGCAACACAATTGGAATTATGATTTACTACAACCCTAACATCAAGGAATAATATCACAAGAATGAATAAGAGGTACACATATCAAATAAGCAAGACAACTACTCACAAGTCCTTATCAAGTCAACAAGTGCAATAACCAAGTAAAGCCCCATAACCTTACTCAATCAAGTATTGGCATTTAGGGTTGCATTTCATCTTATATTATTATAATCCAAGGCATATTCATAAATGAACTAATCAACATATGAAATGGTCATTATATATATACATCATATATTATCTTAACATAATCATATAATAACTTCCTCCTAAGACTCTTCTCGAGACTAACTAGAGCAATGTCTAGGTAGAGTCCCATACCCCTACCTAGACTAAGCTAGACCCCTTAGGATATCTAAGTTAGAGTTCAAGTCCTTCAATTCATTTTACCTTTTGGGAACATGTTTCCCTAACCGACATAGACCACACGAGCTAGTGTGGAATCCGATGTCATAAAACCCTACACCGAAAGAAGGCGGACTACTTTCCAAGGTAGTACCAAAAAATAAAACATAGGAACTATGTGGATCCACTAGCTAGTATTCCTATGGGGGCAACATAGTTCAAGAACTACGAGATTTTGTTGGGACCCTGTTTATGCGCCATGCATTATAGTCTCCAATATCAAGATTAATGTAGTGTTCCTACCTTCCCTATGTGGGAAATGACACTTTCCATCTAGTTCATCGGTGCTAAGCTAGAGTCCCTTTTTGAAATGTCTTTAAGCCTTTAATTATAAATCATAACTTAATTTAGGCCATAGGGTCTACCCCTTGTATAATCATCATCATCAATAGCTCAATAATAATTGTATGAGTGTAAGTCCTTTCATCACAATTCATATAAGTGAGGTAAATACTTTAGCATTTCATAACATATTAAGGTTCATTGATAGTTTTCACCTTTTTTATAACACATACACATTAATCAACCTCACAACATATCCAAGGCATTTCAATTCAACATCATACCACCCTATAATCCTATTATAAGGTATACTCCAATGTAATATCATGTCTTAACAACAATTAATCACAATTGGAAGAAAAGATAGATATTCTTAGACTTACCAAGTCCTCCTCATAGTCTATCATAAAGGTCTTACCATCAACCTATAACTCAACCCAACTTGGGGAGTAACATCATAGAACAATGATAACCAATAGAATGAAAAGGCCAATTGCATCTCTATAACACAATTCATGTTTAGATCACAACTTGAGAACAGGTACATAGGCAGATTTTACATTATAATTCATAATATAAATTAAATCTCAAGAAATAGCATGATAGGCTTATAATTCCTATTAATTTTACCATAGTAGCACCATAGGATAGTAATCTAATCAACAACCAACTCAATTGAATGATGACCATACAACATAGGTCAAGATCACTACCTAGGGTTAGGGATAGAGGATCATATTCTTCAATTAGAACAAACCATCAACAATTATCATAAACAAGTTGAATTACTGGTAAATATACTCAATATAACCCTAAGAATTCATCAACAACTCAATCCACGACTTCATTTTGTAATTGAATGAAACCCATAAGAAAACTCAACTTTTTGAAATCTATTTTGAAGGAATCCTTTGGAGAAAGAATCTAAAAGGTGAATAGAACCCATGCCTTAATGATTCTCAACAATTTGATGAAGAATACACCTTTTTCCATCCCACAAATTCTAGTTCTTTCTAGCTTCAATGGCAAGTTTATGTAGAGAAAGAAATAGAGAGAAGAAAGAGAGTTTATTTTTGAGAGTTGTCTTTAGGTCAATGAGGGTTAAGGGTATTTATAGAGGGGATTAATTAACTTAATTAGTCTCTCTTTAATCCCTAACTAAACCCTAGACCACTTAATTAAATAAAATCATTTCAAATTCATCAGTGAAACTCGACCCTCACCGACGAGACCCCGATCGACGATCCGTTGCTGAGTCGATGGACAACCCCCCTCCATCCTACACTCTGTCTTCTCGGTCAGAGACTTTGCAGGCGATGGCTTCCTCCTATTTTTCTAAGTGTAGGATGACGGTGGCCTCGATGCCCCTTTCAAGCC
The DNA here is from genome assembly GCF_001406875.1 of Solanum pennellii. Lineage (NCBI taxonomy): Eukaryota > Viridiplantae > Streptophyta > Magnoliopsida > Solanales > Solanaceae > Solanum > Solanum pennellii. Next base: position 38,543,604 of record NC_028640.1, read on the forward strand.
ACTGACGCCTCGTCAACCCCTTCCGTCGCGTGTAGTAGTAGCTAGGTAAACAAGGGCCTTAACGAATCTTTCTAAGTGTGGGACGGAGGTGGAATCGACGCCCCGTTTGCCACGCATGGACTGTCTTATGTCTTGTCGATGCACACTGCTAGGCAGTGTTGTATCAAACTTAAGGGGTTCTCCTCAAGGGCCCTTAGTTAGTCCTTAGGAAGCCGTAACCAGACGTTTCAATCATGAAACAAATCAAACACCCATTAGATACCTTTACACCCATTTTAATTCATTTCTAAATCCTAAAAGTTAGTAAAAAGGCAAAGGCACACTATAATCTCTTTGAACAAACTTCCTAGACGTTTTTGGACGTTTTGGTTCTTAAACCTGCTAAATGACCTATATTCATTGGAAATAGATTTAGAAATAGTGTTTAAACTTTATGACACCTATGTTAGGCTTTACCATGAGTCTTGGATTTCAAGGTGTTACACACACACTCAGTTGATTGCCCTTTCGTGGGTGCACACTGCCTAGGTAGTGTTGACACCAACGTGCAAGGGTCTTCCTCAAGGGGCCTTGGTTGGTACTTGGGGAGTCTAACCTAGACGTTTTGACCATGAATCAACTTAAACACATGTTATCTACCCTTCCACCAATTTACATAGATTTCCAACTCCCAAAAGCTAGTCAAATAGGCTTAGGCACGCTAGTACCTCCTAGAACTAGTTTCCGGACGTCATGCACGTTCTTGTACGTTTTGGTTTCTAGACTTCCTTACTGACATATAAACATTAAAATAGGCTTAAAACATTGTCTAGACCTTGTGAAACTTATGTTAGGCTTTCAGACACGTCTCTGATTTTTGAAGTGTCACATTATCCCCCTCTTAGGGACATTCATCCTCGAATGACACTAAAAATCTTTAAAAGGAAGGAATAGACTCAAGACAAGAAGACCAAACGACAAAAATATATAACAACATCAATCATATCACTTATACAAGGCAATTCAAAACTTCAATTACCACAAATAAGGCTAAACATTACATTATGAGGAATATCCTTCACACAATAACAACAGGATGTCAACATGCTTTACATGAGTCAATTATGCCAAAGTTCAACTTATCAACATGCTACATATCATTTCATAAAGACCCACCATATCAAAATTTACAAGATAACTCAAATAAGCCAAAGAGCAAAATATCAAGTTCAAATGTACTACTTCATTGTAATTCACTGTAAGGCTATTCAAAAATGCACATTTTGCAAGACTTCACCAGAATCAAAGAAAGTTCAATTTTTAGTCATTATTTTCATTATTAGTAAGAACTACTAACCTTAGTTATCAAATAGATAAGGGTAACGGGACTTCATGTTGGCCTCAGCCTCGCACGTCGCACCCTCAACTAGGTGATTCTTCCATAATACCTTTACGAAAACCACCTCTTTACTCCTTAACTTCTTGACTTGCCTCTCCAGAATTTGAACCGGAACTTCCTAATAAGAGAGGTTATCCTTCACACCAAGACCCTCAATAGGAGGAACAAATTTGAAATCACCAATACATTTTTTAAGCATGGAAACATGTAAAACCGGATGAACCAAATCCAATTCACTAGGAAGTTTCAATTCATAGGCAACCTTACCAACCCTTTGCAAGATTTCATAGGAACCCATATAACGAGGACGCAAGTTCCCTTTCTTGCCAAAACTAACCACCCTTTTCATAGGTGATATTTTCAAGTACACTTTATCACCTTATTAAAACTCCAAATCCCATCTCCTATAATCGACATAAGACTTTTACCAACTATAGGCTATTTGCAACCGGTTCCTTATGATATGAACTTTCTCCAAAGTCTTATAAATCAAATCGGGACCAAGAAGTGAATGCTCTCCCACATCAAATGATCCAATAAGAGACCTACACCTTCTACCATACAAGGCTTCATAGGGAGCCATGGAAATGGATGAATGAAAACTATTATTATAAGAAAACTCCACCAAAGGTAAATGCTTATCCCAATTTCCCTTGAAATCAATAATATAATCCCTAAGCATATCCTCAAGGGTTTGAATAGTATGCTCCGCTTGACCATCTGTTTGGGGATGAAAATCGGTAATCAACTTCACCTTAGTACCCAACCCTTCTTGGAATGACCTCCACACCTAGATGTGAATTGTGCACCCCGATCCGATATGATGGATAACGGAATACCATGGCGACACAATCTCATCTATGAAGATCCTAGCATAATCTTCCGCTGAATAAGTAGACTTTACGGGAATAAAATGAGCATACTTGGTCAACCTATCCACAACCACCCATATAGAGTCATATTTCCTTTGAGTCTGAGGTAAACCCACTACAAAATCAAGAATGATGTCTTCCCATTTCTAAGTAGGAACTTGGATTTCTTGAAGTAAGCCACCCGACTTTTCATGTTCAGCTTTTACTTGTTGGAAATTTGGACACTTAGCGACAAACTCCACTATGTCCTTCTTCAAACCTTCCCACCAAAATACTTTACTAAGGTCATGGTACATTTTGTCGAACCCAGATGTATGGAGTAGCGGGACCCATGGGCTTTCTCAAGGATCCGGTTCCTTAACTCATCTACCTTGGGAACACATAATCTTCCTTGGTACCTCAAAATACCATCCCCCCTAAGAAGAGTGCCTGATTAAGCTTGCAAAGGACAGATTCCTTCAACTCCATCAGTGATTTATAAAGGTCTTGTTTGGACTTTACCTCAACTACCAATGATCACTCGGAGTTATTATGGACCATGAATACACCATTTGTAGAACTTCCAACCTCACACCCAACCCAGACAACCTATGAACATCCTTAACTAGGTCTTTCTTGGCTTCTTCTATGTGTGACACGCTACCCATAGTCATATGACATAGAGCATCCGCAACTGAATTGGCCTTGCTGGTGGTGATAGAGTACACTCAGGTCGTAATCTTTTGACAATTCTAACCACCTTCTTTGTTTAGAGATTCAACTCCTTTTGGGTAAAAACATATTGGAGATTCTTATGGTCCATATAAAAATCTACATGCACACCATACAAGTAATGCCTCCATATTTTAAAGGAAAATACCACGACCTCTAACTCAAGGTCATGAATTGGATAGTTTCACTCATGCACCTTAAGTTTCCTAGAAGCATAGGCTATCACTTTCCTAAGTTGCATAAGCACACACCCTAAACCCACTTGTGATGCATCGCAACACATAACAAAACCCTTTGTACCCTCCGGTAAAGTCAACACCAGAGTGGAAGTAAGCCTATCTTTTAACATTTGGAAGCTTCTCTCACATGCCTCCGACCACTCAAATTTCCTACACTTTTAGGTTTAAGTAGTCAAGGTAAATGCAATGGATGCAAAACCATCCACAAACCTCTAAAAATAACCCGCTAAACTTGAGAAACTCCTAATATCGGTTGGAGTCAATGGTCTAAGCCAATTTTTCACTGCCTCCATTTTCCTTGGATCAACCTAAACTCCTTCAGTAGAGATGATATGACCAAGAAATGTCACCGACCTCAACAAAAATTCACATTTGCTATACTTGGAAAAAAATTGATGTTCTTAAGTACTTGCAACACCACCCTCAAATGTTTCATTTGATCACCCTAATTTTTTTGAATATACCAAGATGTCGTCAATGAAGACAATGACAAATGAATCTAGGTAACTTTGAGACACCCTATTCATTAGGTCCATAAACACTGCTGGTGCATTAGTGAGACCAAAGGACATTAATAAGAACTCATAATGACTATATTTAGTCTGAAATTCCATCTTTGGTATATCCTTCCTTCTGACCCTATGTTGGTGATACCCCAACCTCAAGTCAATCTTACTAAATAAGCTTTCCCCTTGGAGTTGATCAAACAAGTCGTTAATCTGAGGGAGAGGGTACTTGCTCTTTATTGTGACTTTATTGAGTTGGCGGTAATTAATACATATTCTTAAGGACCCATCCTTCTTCTTCACAAATAAAATCGGAGCACGATTACCAGGTCTTATAAAGCCTTTTTCTAGTAAATCTTTGAGTTGTGCTTTAAACTCTTTCAATTCAGCCGGAGCCATCCGATAAGGAGGAATTGAAATGGGATTTGTATATGGTAGAAAATCGATACCAATCAATTTCCCATTTGGGAGGAATACCGAGAAGATCATTAGGAAAGACCTTCAAAAATTCACTCACTACGGGGACCGACTTAATAGGAGGAATTTCTAAGTCTAGATCTTGGACTCTTACAATATGGTATAGACAACCTTTAGAGATCATTTTGCATTCTTTTAGAGAAGAGATGATACGACCTTTAGGAATAGAATTTCCCTCCTTCCAATCTACATCGGATTCATTTGGAAAGTTAAGCTTTACCACCATTGTTCTACAATAAATAGAGGCAAAAAAAGCATGCAACCAATACATACCCAATATAATATCAAAATCAAGCATATGAAGTTCTACTAGTTCAACATAAGAAACTCTATTGGGCAACATTATTGGACAATATCTGTACACCCTTTTTGCAACAACCGACTCATCTAGCGGAGTAGACACAATAAAAGGTTCATGCAAAATATCGGGAAAAATGTAAAACTTTTTATCTACTAGAGGGGTGACAAATGATAAAGTAACACAAGGATCAAGTAAGGCATATACATCAATATAGAAGAATTTCAACATACTGGTCACCACGTCGGGAGAAGTCTCTTGCTCACCCCTAGAGAGGAGAGCATAGAAGCGGTTCTTCCTTGAATCTTCGTTTGAACCACTTCCGTGAGCTTGACAACCCTTTTCTTGCCCCTTTATATTTGGGAAATCCCTAACCTTGTTCCCACTTTAACCACAACCAAAACAATTGTCCGTCCCCTTAAGGAAATCACCATAGTGCTTCTTGCCACACTTTCCACAAGTTGGCTTCTCGATTGGTGAAGTAGTACATTTTCCCTTATTAGGATTAGAGTTGGACACCCTATAACCACTAGCCTTAGGGAACTTGTAAGGAACTTGATTAGAAACCCTCTTCTGTAATCTAGTCTTGTCTTGTATATCAAGCCTATTGTTTGAAGAACCTCCATAAAAAGATCTTGCCCTCTTTGCATCTCTACTCTTCCTCTTAACCCCTGCCTCTTCCACATGCTTGGCATGCACCATAAGATGAAAATGCTCATGTTGTCATGTAGCATAGATGAATGAAACTCCTCTTTCAAATCATCTGACACCTCCATCATAAAGTGACTCATTTCATCTCAAGGATCGAAAACAAAAGAAGGAGCATATTTCGATGATTTAGTGAATTTCAAGGAGTATTTATGAAAAGTCATACCTCCTTGGCGAAGGTTGATGAACTCTACCAATTTATCTTCCCTCATCTCTCTAGGAAAGAATCGATCAAGAAAATCCTTCTTGAAGATCTCCCAAGTCACCGGACCACCCCTCAATGCCCTATTATCTCTCCATTGGACGTAGCATGCTTGAGCCACATCCTAGAGCCGATAAATGGACAACTCGTCCTTCTCACTTGTGGACAACCCATAGACAAGAGTATCTTATAGACTTCATAGATGAACTCTTGGGGGTCTTCTTCAACCTTAGACCCGTAGAAAGTAGTAGGGTGCATCTGAGTGAAGTCCCTTGGAGGGAGGCCGTGGTAGCAATTTGGTGATTTGGACGAGGTACAACCTCCCGGTTAGCTTGGGCCGTCATAGCTTGGGCTTGAGCAGTGGTGGCTTGTGCTTGAGTAGTGATGGCTTGGGACATTTGAAGAAGAGTGGACCTAATATTCTCAGCCGTCAAAGGAGGAGAATTCAGCGGGGCTTGGTCATCATTCTCCCTTTCCTTAAGAGAAGGAACTTGATCACCATGGGGAGGAGCTCTCGCATTGACAGTCTGCTCTTCAAGTCTTCGTGCCGTATTCCTTTGAGTGTTCATTTTTCCTATAATCACAAAAATAGGATTAGATGCAAAAGCACACCATAAGTATACTCTAATGGCACGATATTAGATCTCCAAAAAAGTGAGAGTTTCCTAGGCATTACGTAGGTTCCTATCCATAAGTGTGGCGCGCTTCATAATTATGAATACGAACTTACATATATGTGGTTGAGAGAGACGTTGACTCTAAGATAATTCCACCTCATGTTCTGATACCAAGTTTGTCACATCTCGGTTTACCCCCTAGACGCAACCGGCATCATCGTCCTCTTTGAGGACTAAGGCTAGCCTCTTAGTTTACATCATTACTTTCATAGGTCAAATTTAGCGAAAAATTTAAAACTTTTCATTACTTCTACTTGGAGGTTTTGTATAGACCTCTATATACACATAACATATATATATCGAGTATACATAGACCCTTCGTATAGGAAGGTTACATAGCTTTCTACTTTTATTGCACATAAATATATATAATATAGAACATAGTATTCAAAGATTGTCTCATCTCATAACCATCTAACATGATAAGAAATTAAGGCATAAACCATACATCAATGTAAAGAAATCAACATATAGTATTTATATAATCCGTACTCCAATGAAAGGAGATAGAATATAGGAGTCTTAGAATTAAAACAACAACATAAGCTCGATATTGGCATCATCCTCGGAAAATGAGGACCTAACCTACTTGGATGATCTAAGGATCCAAGTCTTCTTCAAGTCGCTTTAAAAAAATATTTCAACCACCGGAACCTAAAATGTTGGGGGAAAAGGAAGAAATGGAGTTAGTATGCCATTTGTACTAAGTATGAGGCCATATGCACACATACATGGAAAACATGCTAAGAAAAAGGGACATTTCATAAAGTATGTATTTTTCATTTGAAACCTTTATGCAAATTCAACAAGACCAAAACAACTATTATTGCATTTTCAACAAGACCATACCAATCCATAGGGCATGTTCATTAATTCATAAGCATGTACATTACCAAACCAACATCATTAAGTCTAGTCAAGTTAACATGCATAGCCTATAATTAGGTACATATTCAAGTAACTCTATTATCACGTCATATGAACAATAAGCATGGATAAGATTACATTTCGTTATAAACAAAGTAAGTCAATTACCCATGAACCCCTATTAAGTCAACAAGTGCAATGACCAAGGAAATCCCCATAACCTTACTCAATCAAGTGACCCAACAAAAACAGTGACATGTGCAAGTTCATATAGTATAACCAATGTGCAAGTTCATCATATACATATCATATATCATATAAGCATAATCATACAAAAGAACATCCTCCTAAGACTCCCCTCAAGGCTAAATAGTGCAATGCTTCGGTAGAGTCCCATACCCCTACCTAGACTATGTTAGAACCCTTAGATTATCTTAGTTAGAGTTCAATCCTTTGGTTCAATTTTTCCTTTTGGGATCATCTTGCCCTAACCGACATAGACCACATGAGCTAGTGTTGAATCCGGTGTCATAAAATCCTACACTGAAATACTACTTGCCAAGATAGTACCAAAACATAAAACATCACAACTATGTGGATCCACTAGCTAGTTTTTATATGGGGGAAACATAGTTCAAGAACTAGGAGATATAGTTGGGATCCTCTTTATTCTAAATGCATTGTAGTCTCCAATATCAAGATTACTTTAGTGATCCTACCTTCCCTATGTGGGAAGGGACACTCCTTACTCTAGTTCACTCAGTGCTAAGCTAGAGTCCCTTTTTGAAATGTCTTTTAAGCCTTTAATTATCAATTATAGCTTATTTTAGGTCATAGGGTCTAACCCATGTATATCATCATCATCATCATCATTATAGCTCAATAAGACTTTCATGAGTAAGTCCTTTTGTTACAATTCATATAGGTGATGTTAGCCATTAGCATTTCATATCATGATAAGGCATATTGGTGAATCATTCACCCTCTTTATAACATTTACATCTTAAGCCAACACCTCACAATCATAATCAAAACATTTCAATTAGACATCATACCACCATATCAATCCTAATACAAGGCATACTTCAATATAACATCATGACTTCATCATAATTAAATACAATTTGAAGTACAGGATAGAAATTATAAGACTTACCAAGTCTTCTTCATAGTTTATCATCAAGGTCTTACCAAAAACACTCATTTCAACCCAAATTGGTTATACATCATCATAAATCAATAATCAACATGATGACAAGGAATCAATGATCAACATGATAACAAGGCTCGGAGAATCACTGCATCACAATTAAATACTAGATCATAGCTTTAGATAAGATACTTAGGTCAATTCACTTCCTAACCTAGATCATCTTCCCAAGAACTAGCATGAAAGACTAAAAAACACTCTAACATGTTCAGATTAATGTAACAACATCATTTAATAGCAATTCAACTAATAACCAAGTCAATTGAGCCAATTACAACCTATTTCATATAAAAATGACACCTAGGGTTAAGGGTCATCATCTACAAACGAACCAGACCATCAAGATATATCATAATTAAGTTAGAATACATGTTAATATACTCATATTATCCAATAGAAAACATAAACAAACCAATTTATAGCATAATTTTCGAGATTGAGAAGAACCCACATGATATTTGAAGGAACCCTTTGAGGAAAGAGGTCTCAAAGGTGAATTAGATCCCATACCTCAAAGTTTGATGAAGATTTGATGGTGAAATCATCCCTTTAAAGCCACCAAATCCCTCCCTAGCTATTCTTCAATAGTGTCTTCCAATAAACAGAATGAAGAGAGAAGGAAGCGAGTTTGTTTTGAGAGTTCTAATTAGAATAATGGGTTTGAGGTCTTTATATGGGGGGTTAATTAAGTTAATTAGGCTTCCCTAATCCCCTAAATAACCACCAAACCACTTAATTTATTAGCTAGGACCTAAATTAAAACGAGCAGGAAAATTGCAGTACCACTGACGACACCATGATCAACGGATCATGGGTCAGTAGACGGACCAGGCCTCCTACGTGCTGAACATACGTCGTCCTTGTTAGAGACTGTGCAGGTGAGGGACTACAACAAATTTTCTAAGTGTTGGTAGACGGTTGGCATCGACACCCCATCGATCAACACATGCCCCGTCGATTGCCCTTTCGTGGGTGCACACTGCCAAGGCAGTGTTGACACCAAGGTGCAAGGGTTCTCCTCAAGGGCCCTTGGTTGGTACTTGGGGAGTACTAACTAGACTTTTCGACCATGAATCAACTTAAACACATGTAATCTACCCTTCCACAAATTGTCATGGATTTCCATTTCCTAAAAGTTAGTCAAATACGCTTAGGCACGCTAGACCTCCTAGAAATAGTTTCCGGACATCATGGACGTTCTTGTACGTTTTGGTTTCTAGACATCCTAAATGACTTATAAATATTAAAATAGGCCTTAAAACATTTTATAGACCTTATGAAACTTATGTTAGGATTTAAGACAAGTCTCCAATTTTTGAAGTGTTACATATGCTCCCTCAAAGGTGTAGCTATTGGAGAATCCATGTAAAGTCTAAGAGAATGACCCTAACCTAGGCAAGTGGGCATGCCTATGTCACATCCCACGAGTTCACCCTAGAAGTTAGAGTACCCTTGCGATGTCACACGACAAATGAGACTTCAAGAAGTCTTATCTAAGCTTCTCGTATCATTCATTGCATAATAAAAATAACTAAAATGAGAAAAATTTAAAACTTTTTTCACACACTAAGAACTCTTTCATAAACAATATGCAAACAGAAGACTTTCATTTAAAACATTAGAACTATACAACATCTCATTGAACCATCTAGACTTTAGAGTTTACAACACTTGGGACTAATCCCATACAAGACATGTAATAAAGACTTAAGACATAAAGGAACATATAGATATAGTCCTTGAATCGATGAGGACTCACCAATACTTCATCTTCAATCCTTAGAAACCTATCCATCCTTCATTGCACATCAAGATTCCATATCCCTACACTTTAGTCAAAAAGTAAAAGAAGGTGTTAGCACATTAGATGTACTAAGCATGGAAGCCATGCAAAAACCATGAAGAAGGGACATTTAGTAATAAGCATGCTTTTCATGAATTTGGATTAAAACATCATACTATAATCATAAGAACAACAGTTAACAACTTAAAAACACATAAGAAATCATTTAGGCAAAAAGTCACATTTTTTAGCAAACATTATAGTGAAGTCACTTCACTGTACAATGAACTCAATTCACTGTTACAGTGAAGTTCCTTCAATTCACTTAAAACCACCTTTAGGATGTAATTTTCTAACTCAAAGCAATCCTAAGATTAACTTAAGTCACACCGAGAGAGACCACCCATACACCCTCTATAGATGTGCCTAAACGACCCTCAAGATTACTTATAATGAGTCAGATACACAATTAAGAGATATTAACATAAGAACATGATATTATCCTACCAAGGTGACTCTAAGGTTCATTTGAGTGTGTTGTGAAGCGACCACCCATACAATCCCTTACACACTTACTTAAGAGATCCTATAGACTCCCTAAGATAGAGTCATTCTCTTTTAACACATTAGAATATAGGTGAAATGACATTTTCCTTCCATTGGCAATCAAAAGACTTACTTAAGTAAATCAAGAAGATAACGTTCATAGTGACCACTTCAAGATTACCTAAATAATCCTTAAGATTACCTAAGGCTTAGATTATGTCCACATAATCAACCAACATCCCTAACTAGAGTAATTCTTAAGACTTATCTAGGTAAGATAAAAATTGACCATTCCTATGCCCCCTTCTCACCTTAATTAGACAACCCTTAATTACTCTAGATAAGTACTACCACATTTTAAAATGCTTCCTTAACTTGAGTCATTATATTCAATAGTTCATTAAGATACATTCATCACATATAATACATTCAAGTAATGGTCTTATACAAGAACTACGAACTCCACATAACACCTTCATAGTCTATTGTGCAATGTCTAGATAGCGTTCCATACCACCACCTAAACTCCATAAATTCCTCTAATGCTAATAGGTATTCCATATGATGAGAATAGGCAATAACCGACATAGACCATGATAGCTAGACATAGAGTCCGGAGTTCTATCCTACACCGATGAGGTTGTTCTACTTGCCAATGCTAGAACTTATACACATCCCATGTAGGTACATGGTTAAGGAATATGAAGGGTCTTAATAACATCAAACTATCTTAACAACCACTCCTTTATATTCTCACCCTATATATTACTATTCTTTCCAACTTCACTACCCTTCAAAAGGTAACCAAGACAATCTAAGGTCAAAACCACCATCTATCACACCTCATCTAAAAAGTCACATCTCATTTTTTTTCTCCCTCAACCCACACTTCATAAAGTCACCCACTAGGGACCAAAATATAAGGGAAACAAGGGAAAGACACCATATACAAACTCTTAGGCACGATTAGATGAATAAAGAAGTGAAACTTTTCGTAGAACCAAATAGCCTCCTATTTATAATGTCGCGTGCTTCACATTATAAAAAAGACTCTACTAGATGTGGTTCATGCCACAACTAAGACACTCCCAAACCTTATGCTCTGATACAAAGTTTGTCACATCCCACAAGTACACCCTTGAAGTTAGAGTATCCTTGCAATGTTACACGGCAAATGAGACTTCAAGAAGTCTTATCTAAGCCTCTCGTATCATTCATTTCATAATAAGCATAACTAAAATGAGTAAAAATTTAAAACTTTCTTCACAGACGAAGAACTCTTTCATGAATAATACGCAAGCGGAAGACTTTCATTTTAATTATTAGAACTATACAACATCTCATTGAACCATCTAGACATTAGAGTTTACAACACTTGGGACTAATCCCATACAAGACATGAAATAAACCCTTAAGACATAAAGGAACATATCGATATTGTCCTCGAATCGATGAGGACTTACCAATACTTCATCTTCAACCCTTAGAAACCTATCCATCCTTATGGCACATCAAGATTCCATTTGCCTACACTTTAGTCAAAAAGTTAAAGAAGGGGTTAGCACATTAGATGTACTAAGTACGGTAGCCATGCAAAACCCATGAAAAAGGGACATTTAGTAATAACAATGTTTTTCATGAATTTCGTTTATAACATCATACTATAATCATATGAACAACATTTAACAACTTAGAAACACATAAGAAATCATTTAGGCAAAAAGTCACATTTTTTAGCAAACATTACAATGAAGTCACTTCACTGTACAATGAACTCAATTCACTATTAAAAGGAAGTTCCTTCACTTCACTTTAAACCCCCATTAGCAAGTAATCTTCTCACTCAAAGCTACCCTAAGATTCACTTAAGTCACACAAAGAGAGAGCTCCCACACCATCTCTAGATGTGACTAAATGACCTTCAAGATTACTTATAATGAGTCACATACACATTTAAGAGATATTAACATAAGAACATGAGATTTTCCTACCAAGGTGACTCAAAGGTTCACTTGAGTGAGTTGTGAAACGACTGCCCATACAATCCCTTACACATACACTTAAGAGATCCTATAGACTTCATAAGATAAAGTCATTCTCATTTAACACATTAGCATATAGGTGATATGACGTTCTCCTTCCAAAGGTTATCAAAAGACTTACTTAAGTAAATCAAGAAGATAACGTCCATAGTGATCTCTTCTAAATTACCTAAATAATCCTTAAGATTACCTAAGGCTTATATCAGGTCGATATAATCAACAAACATCCCTAACTAGAGTCATTATTAAGACTTATCTAGGTAAGATAAGAATTGACCATTCCTATGCCCCCTTCACACCTTAACTAGACAACCCTTAATTACTCCAGATAAGTATTACCTCATTTTAACATACTTCCTTAACTTGAGTCATTATATTCATTAGTTCATAAAGAGACATTTATCACATAAAGGACATTAAAGTAATGGTATTATACAAGACCTAGGAATGACACATAACACCTTCAATGTCTATTGTGCAATGTCTAGTTAGTGTCCAATATCACCACTTAAACTCCATAAACTCCTCTGATGCTAATATGTATTCCATATGATGAGAATAGACAATAACCGACATAGACCATGATACCTAGATATGGAATCCGGAGTTCTATCCTAATTTGATGAGGTTGTTCTACTTGCCAATGGTAGAACTTAGACACATCCCATGTAGGAAATTTTTTAAGTAATATGAAGGTCATACTATGTAATCTATTCTCATAGTTAACTAGAACTACTTTTCTTTACCATACTCACTTGGTGCTAGCCTTCGTTCTAATAGAGTAATTCATATTAAGGTTCATATAAATGGGTCCCACATCTAGTTCATGACCCAATTACATTCAACCAACCAAAGCAGGGTCCACTTGGGCATAACTCACTATGGAGAAAAGAAGCTCATCGCGACTTTCCTAAGGTATGACATGATGCCATCCCATCCAATCAACCTTAAGTCCATCACTCATTACATGAAGGATACCATTACGGCTCACTACTTCACAATTTATAACCATACCAGTTGGTTCAAGGTTCCACATAAATGACCTTTGTATCATCATAAAAGGTCTCACCTATATTCATTTATTCAAGACTAAGACCCTTTATGTTCCTAAGTCAAGACATCACATATTCACATAAGCATCAAGCAAGGGACACAAGTCAACCAGAACAAGACACCACATACTTCACTTTAACACATATTACTGGTCATTCTATAAGCACATAGGAATAACCATTATCATCTTTAAGTCATCCTACACACTACCATATCATCATCAAGATAACTATTATAGACTCATATATCCAAGTAGGAACAACCATGCATCAACCCTAAGACTACACATAGAAGCACATAGTCATAGTTTACACGATTTCATAACATACATCACAAGAACATATACTTTCATATTCCTTTACTCATAGATAGATATACTTATATTTCACATAAAACAACTATACAAAACATCATAGTATTTCAAGTAGTGCCGACAAGGACATGATCACCATATTGCACAAAGTAACATCGACAAGGCCACGTCATTTGCAAGTAAAACATATAACACCGCAACCATGAGTGGACCGTACCAATCATAACATAATTGAATTCTAATTAACATCAATATAAAGGAATTAAGGAAGCATACCCCACTCCATCTTACTACTTTTATTTCAAGGATAAATCATGCAATTCGATATTACAAGGCCTTTATACAAGGCCATAACCAACAACTCAATACAATTATATCGATAACTAATTAAAACTAGGTCAATTCATTACATAATTATCTATCTAATACAACCTAGATATCAATTGAATGTAATTATTTCATCATTAGAAAGCCCATAGAAAATTACATTACAAATCATAAGCCTTAAGTCAATATCAATTCAATAAGCTTTGTATGCAATAGATCTAAGATCATCCATTAATCAATCAATAAAATTGAAACAGGCCTATACATCATACATACATAATCTACACATGAATTAAAAGACCATAAAAATCTACACATGAATTCATGAATATCAAAGCATAATCAATTCATCCATATTTTAGTGAAATTTAGAGATTTGAGAAGATCAAGGGTTCATGGAGAATTCCATTTGAAATCATAAATTAAACATAAATAGCATCATATATTAACATTTGGAAACCATTTATGCAAGAACCCAAGACTTAGAGTAGAAATTAGACTTTTTCATCTTTTTGAAATCTTTAAAAATCGTCTTTGAAATTGGCTCTAAGGTGATAGTAAGCCTTAGATGAAGAAATCTTATAACTTATTTGAAGAATCCAAATCTAATTGAAGAAGAAACTCCATTGAAGAACCATCTTCAAGCTCCATCTTCACTTTGAACTCACATAGAAATTTTTGGAGAAACTTCAGGAGGGAAGGGGTTTTGATTTAGATGTGAGGGTTATAATGAGATTTTAATGACTTATATAGTCTTAAAATATATTATTAGTCTTAAAATATTCATAAACACCTAAAATAATAATCCTTCTATTTTTCAAAGACTTGGTGTGAAATCCTAACTTCACCCCTAACATTACAGAAAGTTGGCAGAAAACTATCTCACAGACGATTTGCCCATCGACGGGGCGTTACCACCACGATGGGCCGTCACTGGCCACCATCGGTGCATACAGTATCCTGCCAAGGCTTCCCACATCACCCATGGAAAAATTCCCCACGACGACAGTCTTTGACGGGGCGTCAACAGGCCCAATAGCCGTCGACTGCTCCATCGTCTGGGGCTTGCCTAGGATTGTTTTGGCAACAGTTTTTGATCCTTCCTCAAGGACCCTTCGATGGTCCTTGAAGATAATCTCCTAGACGTTTCCAACCCAATTAAGATTTTATATGAGTTTAGGACCTAACACATGAGTTTCATAAAAAACGAACACGTAAAACCCAACGAAACATACATAGACACACAAGGTCGTTTCATGGCAAACCTTTCGAACGTCATGGACGTTTGACCTCCAAACTTCACGAAACTTGACACACTGACTTTAAACACCATATAAACTCATTTTATAACCATATAATATCATTCATCATCCATAAACACATAAATCCACATATGAGACACTTAGGTGACTTAGTCTCGAACGTCTTGGTTGTCCCTTGACGTTTGACTTCTAATGCACCTAAACTCTTAGATACTCCCTCTTACCCACATTATAATCCAAATTAGGACCTTATATAACCATTTAAATCACATTAGGATCTAGATTTACCTAAATCATTTTTGGGGTCTTACACCCTCATTTGATAAGGGTTAATGTGAGGATACTATGTCTATCTCTCATAGTCTATGTCATTTAAAGATAAATCCCCGAAAAAGACTATAATGAAATAAGTCTCCTACATAGTGTACTACTTAGGGTAGTTGTGGTATGGAACAATATTTATCCATTGCACAAGTAGACACTTGAAAGGAGAGTCTTGGTGTGTCTTTGTCTTTAATGTATGAATGTGTTATTATGTAATGAAATGAAGTTATGTGGCTTAGTGTTCAATATTAAGAAAATCATGTTAAAGTTATGTCTTTTATAATGAAGTTTATGAATGATGAATGTGGTGTACCTAACCTCATGGATTCCTGAAGGAGCACAAAGTGGGATTCGTAGTATGGGATGCTATTTTCACATTGCACTTTTTGTAACTAGCAAATCCACTTGGGGAAGGTAAAATAGGTGATGTTCTAATGCAAGTATGTTCCTCTAATGTCTAGTTATAAGGTGTGGACTTGTTACCTCAACAAAGTAAGCCTATTATGGGTAGTCTTGAGGGTCACTTGGGTGTGCATTGAAGGAATTGTATGGGCGGTTTCCTCATGCCGTACCTTAGTAAATATTTGGATAATATTTGTTAAGGAAACTTCTAGGGGATGAGTTCACTGTGTTTTTGGCTAATAAATGAGTTTACTGTAAAAATCTTCTTGAGTTCACTGTAAAGTGACTCTTTGTGTCAAAATTCTTGAAAATCCTTTTGTATGTGCTAAATGGTGATTTATGTGTTATTTAACTTCTATGTTCATGAAAGTTCTATTTAATTGTCATGAACACTTAATTTTTTATCTAAAACGTTCCTTTTTACATGTTTTTTCCATACTTAGTGCATTGTTTGTACTAACCCCATACTTTTCTATACTTTATAAGTATAGGTTGGAGGGAAGTTGAAGGTTAGAAGGAAAGCTTGGGAATCGATTCTCTCAAAACTAAGTATGTCCTCATATATTCAAGGGCATATTTCTATTTCTTTTGTTTCTACTATTAAGACTTATTATGTATTTTCCTTTTATTTCAAGGGTTGTGTACCTAAGATATTAAGTTGTGTCTTTAAGTTAACTTTTGACGACGAGACTACTCTTTAGTATTATAAAAGATATTTTCCTTATTATTGTTAATGTTGTGAAATTTTTTAATTCTGCACTACTTTTCATGTCTTATGTGATTAATGATAGCAATTGGCTAGTACAAGACCTTTGAAAGGTCAAGTTTGCAATTGTCCGACCTAAGGGTTTCCCCATCTTATAGTGGGTACTTTCGGGTCATGACACTATCATATGATGATTATGATTCAATTTTTATGTAAAGATAATTGAATTGAGGTGAAGTCTTGAAAGAGATTTCTTGGAGGATTATGGTAAGATCTTCAAGTTCCTGAGTATTTTATAGAAATAATGTTGTTTTATACTTGATGTTATTGTTCAATTGAAGTATGAATATGTGAGTATGATAGAAAGATGATAATATTATGAATGTGGTAGTCTGATATGAATGTGATGAATTGTGAGATGAGTATACGTGTATTATTATGACGGGTTGGAGGTGCTTCCTATTTGCATCTATTTAATTACTATGTTTATGATGATTATATTCTCACATAATGTTGTGTTGTGATGAAAGGAATTTCTCATCCTAGAACCTATGATATATGAACATGATATATGAAGGTCTAGACTCCTAAGACATATGGTATAAACTAATGTTAAGGAATACACTAAGATACTTCAAAAAGGGAATATTTAGCTTAGCACCGAGTGAATTTTACACTGAGAGGTGCTTCTCACAAAAGAAGCGAGGATAACACTATATTTTCTCATGAGGTTAAAACTATAATGCTAACTAGCACAAAAAAGAGCTTCTAGCAACAACCTCCTAGTTCCTTAAATATGCGCCCCATAGGAAACCTAGATAGTGAATCCACACAGACGCTATTATGATGTATATGTCCTAATTTAGCAAGTAGTATTCGGAGTGAGGGTTTGACACCGGATCCCATGGTTAGCTCAGATGGTCTATTATCAGTTATGGCAAAGTTTATTGAAAGTAAAATTAAAGAATTAAAGTGATAAGATGTATACAAACTAAAATTACTTAAGGGGTAAACTTGGTGTAGGTAAGGGTATGAGACTTTACCTATACATTACACAAGTGAGCCTTGATGGATGTCCTAGGGTAAATTTTTTATGCACTAATGTTATGAATGAAATGCATATTGTTAATTCTATATGATGTACGTTCATATGTTATGTATTATGTTTGTTTCAATTGATATGCATGTTGGTATAAATTTTTATATATAATGTCGACTACACTAGTTATGGAATGATATGAGGGTAACAAAATACTTATAGTCTCATTACTAGTAGACTTAGTTTATGTGGGGATATGGGGCTTCACATAGACATTGCACTAGTTGGCTTGGATTGGTATTGTGAATAAGATATCGTGATATATTGATTAAAAGTATTCTAAGCATGAATTGTTGACCATGGAATCATTATGATGTATTCTTGAACATGAAGATAAATATGGTTCAGTTGTTATATAGTGTACTTGTATATGCTTGGAATGTGCATAAAGGCATTTAAAGTGACATAGCATGCTTTTGAGCAAAATGTCCTTCTTAACATGTTCTAAATGTTTTACGTGCATATGGCTTCATACATATCACATGTGGTTTCTAATAACCCATATTCTTTTCTATCTCTACAATAATGTAGGTTCTGGCCATTGAAGGGTTTCAAGGCCAATTTTCTAGAAGTTAGGATAGATCCCCAAGTTGGTGAGTCATTGTAATGATCCTTAAAACCAAATAGGTCAAACTAGAGCTTCGCATGTTTTTAATGATTTAATTAGTTATTAAAATGTTGAATATTAGTATTAGAGGTCAGTTTGAAGAGTTTGAAAGTCAAACATCAAAGAACAACCAAGACGTTTGACAACTAATCGTCTATGCACTTGTGTGTGTTCTAGTGTGCCTTTGAATATTTTATGTACTTTTGGTGTCTAAATTGATAGCAGAGGACGATATCATCTATATGAAAATTTTTAGGGTTGAAACGTATGGGTATGAATCCCCAAGGACCACCCTAAGGGTCTTTTAGGAGGACCCAAACCTTGCCAAGAAAGCTGCAAAAATTTATCCAAAAGATGACCCCTATCGATTCTCCTTAAGTCAATCGATGCCCCACCGTTTGGGGTGTAGCTACACTCATAGTATTGGGAGCTTATTCCCCACAAGTTGAATATTTGATCCAAACGACACCTAATAGGATGGGATGTCGTTCAAAAGATGCCCAATAGCTTGTGTCCATGTTATAAGCGTGCAACACTGCCTGTAATTTAGCCAAGATTGGGGTGAATTTACCAAATTCACCCATGACTTTTAAAATGTATGGAGGGTTATTTTATGTTTTTAGGTATTTTAATAGTTATTAACCACTACGACCTAGTTAGATTTCACTTTTCAAAATCAAAACCCCTTTTCCCAAGAAAAGTTCTCCAAAACCTCCATGGAAGCTAGAACTCAAGGTAGAGCTAGGATTGAAGATTTTGGGTGGTTTGTTCATCAAATCTCTCATTCAAGGAGCCAATCCAAAGGCTTTTCAAAAAAGGTTTCAAAATCATAAATTCATTTATTTAGAGTTCTAAGCATGGGTTCTTGCATTAAAAGGTTTTAATGGATGAATTATGAAGTTTACACTATTAGTTGATGGTTTTATGGACAAAAACACAATGAACCCATGACCAAGCAAATTCTCAAAATTTTACTTATGAATTGGGTTTGATAAATATGATTAAATATTGTTAGAATTGAATTTCTCTTATGTTGTATTGTGATTACATAATGCAATAAATGCATTATTATGATGAATAACTAGAGAACTTAGAAAAGGTTGTAACGACTTTGATGAAGGGTAGGTTGATCTATATTATCTAATTCTTGTTGAATTGATCTAGAGTGTTATGGTCCACTTGTGGTGGCGGTGTTTACTTGATGTATATATAT
>NC_028640.1:38564005-38685713 GCF_001406875.1 Solanum pennellii
ATATATATATATATATATATATATATACTTATATATATATATATGTGTGTGTGTGTGTGTGTGTGTGAATTGTGATTATGGCCTCGAAGGCATTGAATGTGAAGTAAAGTGAGGTTTTGATTAGTATGCATGTAATGGCTTTTGAAGTTTAGAATGTGTGTCTTCAAGATACTATGTCTAAATGAAGTAATATGTATATGTGAAGCATGATAGTGTGTGATTTATGTTAAATATAGCATGATCATGAGTAGAATGTTGAAGTTATGAATGAAAGGGGTTATGTGAAAGGTGTCCTCACTTATCACAGACACCTAGAATAAATGAATTAGTTAAAGTTAATCAAAATGTATGAATGAGAGTATATTGAGAGGTTTTCTCAATAGGACTCTAATGAATGAATAGGGGGTTTCAGGGTTTACACTATTCGTGAGTAAAGATATAGTTTCTAGTATCAACCCTAATATTTCTAAGAACTCTTATGAATGAAAAAGGGGGATTTTGGGGTGGACACTATTCGTGAGATTAGATGAAGTGTCTAGTATAAACCTCACTATTACCAAGAGCTTTCCAAAAAAAGGTCGGAGGTTGGATACTCTTGGTAAGTTGAGATGTAATATTCAAAAGTAACCTCTAGGGATAATTACTCTTTGGGATTTGAGATGTACTACTAAATAGCTATCCCTTAACCTATAGTTAATGAATGTAATGAATGTGTAAGAATCTGTTGGAGAGTTATGCTTAGCACCAAGAGGATTTGAATAAGAGGAGGGTACACTTCGTGAGTAGATGTTGTATTGAATGTTCCTCTTGAGATCAACTCTCTTTGTTAGGTGAGATGGGTTACTTAGAAGTAATCTCCTTATCCCTTAAATGTATTCCCACATAGGTGTAGCTATTCGAGATCCATGTAAAGTCTAAATGTATTACCCTACCTTAGGCAAGTGGGGATCCCTTATCCAGTAGGGGTTAATACCGAGATTCCATGTCAAGATCTCATGGTCTATGTAAGTTAAAGATATCCCCCTCAAATGAATGTAATGAACCAGTCCTTCCTAAGGGTGTACTACTTATGGTAGATGGTGGAATGGGACACCATTTATCCGTTTCACAAGTAGACATTTGGAGGAATTCTTGATGTGCCTTGAATGAAAATGAATGAATTGGTTACTATATGAGGTTAATGAAGTAAATTAACTTTTATGTGTAATGTTAATGAAGCATTTTTACTATATGTCTAATGTTAATGAGATATGATGATGTTATGTCT
Source organism: Solanum pennellii (assembly GCF_001406875.1). Classification (NCBI taxonomy): domain Eukaryota; kingdom Viridiplantae; phylum Streptophyta; class Magnoliopsida; order Solanales; family Solanaceae; genus Solanum; species Solanum pennellii. The sequence goes on from NC_028640.1 coordinate 38,565,273, forward strand.
AAAGTATGTGACAGTTATATAAATGATGAATGTAATGTGCCTAGTCTAGAGTGATTCCTTAGGAGCACTAACTTGAAGTAGTAGAATGGGATGATACTTTCACATTGCACTAGTGTAACTTGGGGGATTTCTTAGAGGATGGTCTTTATGTGAAGTTCATAAATTTATGTATAGCTACTCTAGTATATCTAGTAATGAATGTGTTTTTAGTTGAAGTGATGTATGCCTATCTTAGGTAGTCTTAAGGATCACTTAGGTGTGTATTGAAGAGGTTGTATGGGCGGTCTCTTTATGTCTTACCTAGCTGAGTCTTAGGATAACTTTTGATAGGAAAGTCTAAATGATAAATGGTTTACTTAATTATGTTGAGAATCGTGGAAGTTTTACCTTGTATGTTACATGATGACTTATATGATGTCTTGTACAGTTTATTCATGAAGGTTTTACCAAAATAACATGAAAAGTATGTTTCAAGTAAAATGTCCTCTTTAGCACGTTTTTTAATAATGTCATACTTAGTACATTGTTTTTAGTATACTCTTCTATATTTGAAAAGTATAGGTGTAAGGCAAGTGAAGGCTCTTAGAAGGTGAAGCTTGGGAAGTAGTGTTCTATCAAGATCGGTATGTCCTCATATGTTCGAGGACATATAAAATTTCATTTAGTTTCTTTGATTAAAGAGTTGTGAAAGACGTAGTATGTTTATTTCAATATAAAGGGTCGTGACACTATGATTTTAAGACATATCTAAGTTGTCTTGTGATGATGAGACTCCGTTCCTTTCATTTTGTGAAAGAGTTTCTTATAGTTATGTCGTAAAAAGTTTTAACTCCGCACTACTTTTCATACCTATGCAATTAATGATAGCTAAGAGGCTTGTACAAGACCTCCGAGGGGTCGAGTACGTCGTGAAGCTTCTACGGTGTTCCCTTGAGGTGTTACAAACTTTGTTTCAGAGCATAATGTTTTGGGAAATAGTTTAGGGTTCAAAGTCTCACAAGCCACGTGTAGTAGAGTCCTGTTCATCGGTGTGAGTCGCGGTACATCGATGAGCGAGATGCTCTAGGACGATAGAAGTTTCACTTTCTTCATTACTCTAGTATCGTGCAATAGAGTTGAGTTCTATCGGCGTCTCTTCATGTAACGACACAAAGTAGGCCCTAGGCATTACCGGCGTACTCGAACTCGAAGAGGTTTTATAAAATCCCTTAGTATTCTTCATACCGTATATTGTAGAAAGAAATGCAAAAAACATCAAAATTTTAACTTTGAAGTTCCCTTCACTTCATATTAAAAAATATTGTTGAAATTCATCATTAATTACGATCTAGATATAAAGAATAAAAACTTGGGACTTAGCCTGTAACATTCCAGAATTTGTACTTGTCTATTGAAGAGCCTAATAGATTTTATGAATAGGTATTGGGGGTACATAGGCATCCCAATGCCCAATATTGAGTAATATTGGGTATATTGGAGAATATTGGCTTAAAGGTGTTAGAAAATTTCTATGAATTAAAAAAAATTAGAAATGCCCCAACCCAAGCTTGTTGTACCTGCAATGAAGACCCTAAGATAAATTTTTTCCTTTATAGGTCACACACATTAGGTACGAGGAATCCAAGTGTCAAGCCTAGGTAACATAACACATAATCATTTAAAATGACAATGTAGATTAAGAAGTTCCCAAGGACAAAGTGAGACTCCTTGGACAAGTAGTGAACTTTCAAGAGTGAAAGGTTGGGGAAAGTACACGGCAACACATGTTCAAGCACATGTGCTACCAACGGCCAAGAGACAAGCTCGAATCGAATCGGTTAGGGTGGTTAGGGGGCAGGCGTGTAGGATCACGTGGGGACAAGATCCCTAACTGATTTAACGTCCCTAACTAAGCAAATAACATAGGACCAACTAAAATTAACTAACTAGGGTGCCCGAAATCCTAAGACCTAACCGGGTGACCTAAAGGAACATTAACTAACTAAAAAACTTCCTAGTAGGTGAGGATGGTCCAAAAGGGTTTGTTATGGCCCTAACAATTTAGAGGTTAATTTAGTAATTACCATAGGTTACTTATTTAATTAAATTAGAAACTTAATTAATTAATTTAAATGGAAAAAACTTAAACCACCAAGCAATTTCCAGATTTCGGTTAAGTCAAGTAAGAGACAATCAAGTACCTAACCTAGAATGGTGCAAAGGGTTGATTATGGTCCAAACGACTTAGGGGTAATTTAGAAATTATATAGGTCACATAATTAATTAAATTTAAAAATTAATTAATTATAAATCATGGTCAATTTGTTGTCGAATTAGGAGGGGCGTTTTAGGTAATTTAAGTGGGAGGCCGTTGGGGTAACCTATGGGACGTCTATATATAGATATTAAGTCAGTTTTTAAACAAGAACTATACGTCCCAAACCAGAACAACACGACATTCTCTTAATCTCTCAAGAACGCTCTCTTTTCCAAACTCCATTGAAGAACTAGAAAGAGCTTAAGGAGGAATACTAAGGTTTTGAAGTTTCCAACCAAGATTTCGTGGATTATTCAACTAAAAGTATGGTTATTCGTCCTTGAAATCTCTTTATTCAAGCAGTCAATTCCAATGATTTTCAAAGATGATCAAAAACATGATTTGTCCAATTTTATGATTCTAGCCATGGGTTCTTGTATAAAACGGTTTTAAATCAATGTTTTAGAATTAAATTTATGTTAATGCAATGATTTAAAGCTATTATTACTATGAACCCATGCAAGCCATTGAAATTCCTATTTGACTATTTTATGGGTTAAGTGATCATGTCTCTATACATATGAATTAGTGAGTAGTATGGGATTTCTAATGATGTAAAGATCATGTGAACTTGATGTCTAATTAGTCTTAAATTGTTGAGTATATGTTCAATTGACCTAGTCACATCTAGTATTATGATTTATACTTTAAATTGATGATCATGCCTTGTTGGCACTACTTGAAGTATTCTGATGATTTGTCCAATTGATTATTGAAGTATGATCATATCTTTCTATATTCTAGTTACGTGAAAGTATGTTCTATTATATGGATATTAGGTGCTCATATTGTACTGTGATTATGTGTTTGTGTGTGTAGTCGTAAAATTGATACATGATTATTCCTACTTGACTATATGAGTCTATAATGATTATATCGATAATGTTATATTAATAAATTGGGTGACATAATGATGATAAGGGTCTACATGAGAATGTACCTTTTCATATGTCCCTTAGGTTGAACTTACTCTGTGAGAACAATGACTAGCACCAAGCTAATATGTTATGGTATGCAGATCTACTTGAGAATGAGACTAGAGGGCAATGTAGCTCTACTTGAGAATGAGACTAGAGTACATAAAAGACCATCATATTCCTTAACCATGTGCCTACATGGGATGTGTCCTCGTTCTACCCTTGGCAAGTAGAACACCCTCATTGAAGTAAGTTTGAACTCGGGATTCCATGCTTAGATAGTATGGTCGAGCGGTTATTGCCTATTCTCATCATGTGGGGTACATGCTAGTGTTGGATAAGTTCTAAGAAGTTTAGGTAGTGCAATGAGACTCTATCTAGACATTGCAAGACTAGACTATGAAGATATTAGTATGTGAGACCCTAGGTCTTTCCAAGTCCATTATGTGAAGTCTTTAATGAATCATATGTCGTCTAATTGAATAAATGAACGATGACGTCTTTATCTTATGTATGATGAATAGAACGTGCTCTATCTAGGGTAGCTTTGAGGGTTGCTTAGGTAAGCTTGAAGAGGGTGTATTGGCGGTCTCTTCTTGTTCCACCTATGAGAATCTTAGTGTAAGCTTAGGTGGGGAGTTAATGAAACAAATAAGAGAATGATTTTATCATAGGATAACCTTTAGTGAGAGAATGCAAGTTAAAAGAGGTTATGGTAAGGTTAAACTAAAATCACGGTAATGTCCTTCAATATTGATAAAATGCTTTTGCGATATCTTGTATGTCTCTAAGGTGTTAAATGTTGTTCTTACACTTATACTGTGAAGTCTTAATAAAAAAGAGCATGTTTTATACGAATGTTTGTTTTTCATGATTTTATGCATACGCATACTTAGTACAGGTGTTTGTACTAATTCCATACATTTTGTTTATCTTTAAAGGTGTAGGTGGTTTTTGAAAGGAGTCTGGAAGTTTAAGATTGTATTACTGTTCATTCAAGCAAAGAGTTTGGTATAACCTCACTTGATCCGAAGACATCTTGATGTTTAGTTTTCCTTATTGAAGTATCATGATAGATTTAGCTATTTCCTATATTCGTATGTGTAAGATGGCTACTTTGAGACTTAGTCTTTCATTATTTTAATATAAAAGAGATATTTTGAAGTAATAATTTTTTAATATGAAAAGTTTTCATTCCGCACTACTTTTCATACATGTATGTAATGAATAGTACAAAAGGGCTTGTCGTAGACCTCTAAGAGCTCGAAGATACCGTGTCGCAATTTGAGATTGCACCCTTACGTATAGAGTGTTATTTCGGGATGTGACAAACTTGGTATCAGAGCAAAAGGTTATGAAGTAGTCTTAGGAATAAAAAAGTCTCCAAAATCCACATCTAGTAGAGTCTTGACCATCTGTATGAATCGCGACACATCTATGGGAGAGAGGTTATAGGACGATAGAATTTCCCTTCTTTTCTACTTCTATGTTGTTCCTTAGAGCAAAAAGTAATAAGTGCTCTTTTCTTATGGTTATCCTTGTGTTTCTAGGAAGAGGAATACAAGAAGAACGTCGGCTAGGAGGGTTTAAGAGAGTGATGTGAATTAGGAGCTTCTTTCCCAAGGTGGACATGTTCCACAAGTTGAGCAACTTCCTCAAGGTGGTCAAGATGATCAAGTACCTTTTGTGGAAGGCGGTAATGAGGTTCCGCTGGTTCCCCCGGAAATGTCTAATGGGGATATTAGAGAGGCTCTCCTTACCCTAGCCCGAGTTATGACAACTCAAGTGAATAGAGATATTGGGCCTAGGGTGAATGCTATGGAGAGTAATATGACCTCTAGATTGAGGGGCATTGTGAGGATGAATCCTCCTGCCTCTTTGGTTCTAAGGTGGGAGAAGATCCCCAAGCTTACTTAGATGAGATGTATACGATAGTGCATGCAATGTGAATGACTTCTAGGGAGAAAGCGGACTTAGCTTCATATAAATTAAAAGATTTTTCTCAAGTATGGTTTACTCAATGGAAGGAAAGTAGACCGGTTGAATTAGGTCCCCTAGAGTGGGAAGAGTTTAAAGAAGAATTCTGAGATAGGTACTTTCCCTGTGAGAAGAGGGAGGTTAAGATTGAGGAATATATAAACCTTAGTAAAGGTAGAATGAGTGTTGAGAAATATTCTCTGAAGTTTGTCCAATTGTCTAAGTATACTCCATACTTGGTGTCTAACCCTAGGGATGAGATGAGTAGGTTTTGGACCGGTGTTTCAGATATGGTGAAAGAAGGATGTTGTACGGCCATGCTCCATGGTGACATGACTTTATCTAGGATTATGGTGTACGCTCAATCCATTGAAGATTCTAAACTTGGGAGGATAAGTTGATATGCTAAGTGGGGAAGCACTGATGAGCATGTTCAACATAAGTTTAAGAAGAAGGATCCAAATCAAGATGGTTCTAGTTCTCCTAAGGTGAACCATGAGAGAGATGGTGGTTCCCAAATGGTTAGGCCTACTTGTGCTACTTGTGGAAAGAAGCACTTTGGTAAGTGTCTAGCCAGTACTAGTGGGTTTTTTTGTTGTGGGAAGGATGATCACCAAGTGAGAGATTGTCCTACAATTGCGGCTAGAGGAAGAGAAGACAAGCAAGTATCGGATAGTGGTGCTCCAAAGAGAAATCGCTTCTATGCTCTTCGAGCCAAAGGAACAAAACTGCACAACGATGATGACGCCGGTAAGTTATAGTTTTCTCTCCTTAGTTATATGAGATCCCTCTAATGGGTGAGTATGGTGAGTAGTTGTGTTGTAGATTGTTGTCTCATCCCTTCTATTCAATTCAATCTTGAGAAACAGAATGTCATAATAGCATGTTGCACGTTGCATTGTGTTTCGGAGTCTAGTTGAAATTGAAATTCATAGATTCCTTGCATTGTGAATTTAATGAAGTAATGATTATGTTAGAAATTGTGTTTATATGATTTTATCTCTCGTATTGTTATGTTACCATTATAAATTACTTAAGAGTTGCATTGTTGGGAAAATTGAGCATGTTTCACTGAAAAAATTGGTGTTTACTGTAAAGATTTTGAAAATTTTGTTAAATTATTCTTTAAAAAAAAAGCCTATGATGTGCATATAACTGATGTATATGAGCATGATATTATGTGGAGAAGGAAGTTCCTCCTACATGAACTGAAAATGGGAGTTTTATTGCATGATAAGTTGTAGAAGTAGTTCTATCTTCTTGTTAGTATTTAAGTCTTAACCCTTCAAAATATTCAAAGTGTTGCAAGTGTCATTCAGAGATGAATGTTCCTAAGGGGGGGGGATACTGTAACGTTCCAGAAAATGTACTTGTCTATTGAAGAGCCTAATAGATGTTAAGATTACGTATTGGGGGTTCATAGGCATACCAATGCCTAATATTGAGTAATATTGAGCATGTTGGAGAATATTGACTTAAGGGTGTTGGCCAATTTCAATGAAATAAAAAAATTTAGAATACACCTTGATTTTAAAATGCCCCAATCCAAGCTTGTTATACCTGCAATAAAGACCCTAAGATAATTTTTTCCTTCATAGCTCACACACATTAGGTACGAGGCATCCAAGTGTCAATCCTAGGTACCATAGCACATAATCATTTAAAATGACCATGTATATTAAGCAGTGCCCAAGGACATAGTGAGAATCCTTGGACAAATACTGTGCAAGGTTGGGTAAAGAACACGGCAACACATGTGCAAGCACATATGCTACCAATGGCCAAGAGACAAGCCCCAACCGAATCTGTTAGGGTGGTTAGGGGGCAGGCGTGTAGGATCACGTGGGGCCAAGCTCCCTAATTGATTCTAGGTCCTAACTAACGACCCTAACTAACTAAATAACCTAGGACCAACTAAAATTAACTAAATAGGGTGCCCGAAATCCTATGACCTAACCTTGTGACCTAAAGGAATAACTAACTAAAGAAACATCCTAGTACCTAACCTAGGATGGTCCAAAAGGGTTGGTTGTAATCCTAAAAACTTAGGGGTACTTTAGTAATTACCTTATGTTACTTTATTAATTAAAATTAGCAAATTAAATGATAAATTTAAATTGAAAAAACCGAAACCACCAAGCAATTTCCAGATTTCGATTAAGTCAAGTAAGAGACAACCTAGTTCCTAACCGAGGATGGTGCAAAGGGTTGGTTATGGTCCTAACGACTTCGGGGTACTGTAGTTATTACCCTAGGTCACTTAATTAATTAAATTGACAACTCAATTAATTAAAAATCATGGTCAAACCCGAATTAGTTTAGGTCAAATGTTCTCCTATTTGTTGTCGAATTAGGAGGAGCGTTTTAGGTAATTTAAGTGAGAGGCCTTTGGGGAAACCTATGGGACGTCTATATATAGATATAAATTAAATATTAGACCAGAATTACACGTCCCAAACTGGAACACACGAAATTCTCTTAATCTCTCAAGAACTCTCTCTTCCAAACTCCATTGAGGAACTAGAAAAAACTTACGGAAGAAGACTAAGGTTTTGAAGTTTCCAACCAAGATTTCGTGGATTCTTCATCTATAAGGTATAGTTATTCATCCATGGAATCTCTTTCTTCAAGGATTCAATTCCAATGATTTTTCAAAGATGATCAAAAACATGATTTGTCCAATTTTATGATTCTAGCCGTGGGTTCTTGCATAAAAAGGCTTTGAATCAATGTTTTAGAAATAAATTGATGTTAATGCAATGTTTTAAAGCAATAATTACTAGGAACGCATGCATGCCATGCAAATTCCTATTTTGACTATTTTATGGGCTAAGTGATCATGTCTCTATACTTATGAATTAGTGAGAAGTTTCTTATGGGCTTTCTAATGATGTAAAGATTATGTGCAATTGATGTCTAATTGGTCTTAGATTGTTAAGTCTATGTTAAATTGACCTAGTTACATCTAGTATTATGATTTATACTTTGAATTGATGATCATGACCTTGTCGGCACAAATTGAAGTATTACGATGAGTTGTTTAATTGATTATTAAAGTATGATCATATCTATCTACATGCTAGCTACATGAAAGTATGTTCTCTTCTATGGATATTAGGTGCTCATGTTGGACTATGACTATGTCTTTGTGTCTGTAGCCTTATAATTGATATATGATTATGACTATTTGACTATATGAGTCTATGATAATTATATCGATAATGTTATAGCAATGAATAGGGTGACATAATGATGATATGGGTCATTCCTACGTGTTTCAAAGAATGATATGTATATATAATAAAGTGAAGTAGGTTGTGTCTTGTTTTGGTAGACTAGTGTCCCTTACTTGGTACATGTATATGATAAATATGAATATGTTGACTTAGTAGGAATATGAACCTTTGTATTTTCTGTGTATGGAAGAATGTTTAATGAAAGTCTAGGCTCAGTAGACCGAAGATAGTGTCCTTCTAAGCATGACTAATACGAGGAATCTTCAATAGAAAGAAGGTTAAGAATGAGCTCTCCTTAGAGACCATTGAATGGAAGTCCTAGTGGACCCATCTTTGGTAGGTACATTATGACTGGGTAACTACTAAGAGATGGTACCTTTTCATATGTCCCTTATTGAAATTACTCTATGAGAACAAAGACTACACCGAGCGAATATGTTATAGTTTGCATCTCTAATTGAGAATGAGACTAAAGTGCAATGTAGATCTACTTGAGAATGAGACTAGAGTACATAAAAGACCATCATATTCCTTAACCATTATCCTACATAGGATGTGTCCTCGTTCTACCCTTGACAAGTAGAACACCCTCATCAGAGTAGGTTGGAACTCTGGATTCCATGCCTATATAGTATGGTCTATGTTTGTTATTCCCTATTCCCATCATGTACATGCTATTGTTGGATAAGTTGTACGAAGTTTAGGTAGTGGAATGGCACGCTATCTAGACATTGCACAACTAGACTTTTGAAGACAATAGTATGTGAGACACTAAGTATTTCCAAGTCCATTATGTGATGTCTTTAATGAGTGTTATGTCATCTAATTGGCTTAATGAACGATCAAGTCTTTAGGTAATGTATGATTAATATACCGAGCTCTATCTAAGGTAGCTTTGGGGGTTGCTTAGGTAGGCTTGAAGAGGGTGTATGGATGGTCTTTGCTTGTTCCACCTATGTGAGTCTTGGAGTAACCTTAGGTGGGGAGTTAATAAACTGAATAAGAGAATGATTTTATCTTAGAAAAACCTTTAGTGATAAGAATGCAAGTTAAAAGAGGTTACGGTAAGGTTAAACTCAAATCACGGTAATGTCCTTCAATATTAAAAAAATGCTTATGTGATATGTTGTATGTCTCTAAGGTGTTCAATGTTGTTCTTACACTTATACTATGAAGTCTTAATAAAAAAGAGCATGTTTTAGAGGAATGTCTTTTTTTTCATAATTTTAGGCATACACCATACATAGTACAAGTGTTTGTACTAATTCCATACATTTTTTTTATCTTTAAAGGTGTAGGTGGCATTTGAAAGGAGTCTTGAAGTTGAAACTTGTATTACTGTTCATTCAAACAAAGAGTCTGGTATGTCCTCACTTGATCCGAGGACATCTTGATGTTTATTTTTCGTTATTCAAGTATTGTAATAGATTTAGCTATTTTGTATGATCGTATGTCTAAGATGGCGACTTTGAGACTTGGTCTTTCACTATGTCTTTCTATAAAAGAGGTATTCTGAAGTAATATTATTTAGTATGAAAAGTTTTAATTCCGCACTAGTTTCCATACATGTATGCGATGAATGGTACGAAAGGGCTTGTCTTAGACCATGTCCCAATCCGATTGCACCCTAACGTCTAGGGTGTGGTTTAAGGTCATGAAATATCCCATACAATTAATGCGAACATCTCGAACTATAAATTACAATATTTTCTTTAAAACATAAAGAAACTATAAAGATAGATTAACGGCCTCCGACCTTGGACTTCATGACTCACCAACATGGAGAAACAAATCCAAGTGTCTTGAAAAGTGGCCTTGAAATCCTCAACGAACCGAACCTACATTTTTGGGAAAAAGGGAAGAAAATATGGGTTAGTACATCATAGATACTAAGTATGGCTTCTATGCATATAAATATCAATGAATGTACAGAATAACATTTTAGTAAAAAACATTTTTTCTATCAATTAAACCCACCATGCACATATATGTACAAAAGAACAGTTTAGTCAAAATCATGTTTTCTATCAATTATACCCAATATGCACACATAATAAGAATTATAAGCCAACCCAACATGTAGATAACCTAAACAATACTTGTACAATGCGAAGAATAGAATCCCATAACCCTATCAAAAGCTAACTATCACATTAAGCAACCTACTTAGTACATACACCATATCTCATATTTCATCATGACATGCTTTATTCATAAAGATCACTCAAAACTTATCAACATAAATTATAATCAACATAATCGTAAAAGAATACTACTAGAACCATCCCTTAGGATCCCACAAGGGTAATCTGTAAGAGAAGTCCCATACCCTCCCTTACACCATGTTTATACCTTCAAGTAAGCTTTAGTAAGAATTCACACATTTCATTTATTCATTTACTATTACATTAGGGGAAGAAGATACAATAATCGACATTAGACCATGTGAGCTACATGGAATCTGGCGTTCTATTCCCACACCGAAAATAGAGGATTAACACTTGACTAAGGTGTAACCTTTCGTACATAGATATGTAGATGGCTCAATTAAGATAGAGTCCTCTGTGGGCACATAATTAACAGTCAAGGAGACTGTTGCTAGAAACCCTAACTTTCTAACCGTGGTCGTTCCCATCTCATAATACAACACATATCTTGGGAAATCAGAATTTATAAACGTGAGAAAACCCATCTGGGAGTCCGTACTTACTAAACGTGAGACGTCCATCTCATTTACATGCCATTTTGGTGTGAAACATCTAATCCATTTTGTAACTATCTTTAGCCATCTCATAAGTTCACACTAGGCTTTACTAACCCCTTATGTAAACATCTTAAAATAATAGATCATAGGTAATCATAAGTGAGAATAAAACTTTTTACCATATAAACCACTAACAAGTGAGTAAACCTTTCACTTAAAAACTCTTTCATAATCAAGAGAACTACTTTCAATCATATAACAATCTATTACGACCCTCACAACTAAATAGGTCAAACTAGAGCTTAGCATGTGTTTCATGATATAGTAATAAGTTAAAATGATGAATTTTAGCATTAAAAGTACGTCAGTAAAATTTGAAAGTCAAACATCAAGGAATGATCAAGACGTTCGAAACTAGCCTTGTGTGTGTGCTAGTGTGTCCTTGTATGTTTTATGTGTTTATGTGATTTGTTTGTAGTGTAAAATCAGTGGGGATGACCTAGCACCTATAGGTACTTGTTTAGGGTCAAAACTTCCAGATACGACTCCCCAGGTACTACCCTAAGGGTCCCTAAGGAGGACCCAAACTTTGGCCAAGAAAGCTACCCAAGGAAGCAGGGTTTTGTGCCTTGGTGAAACAAAGGCGCGTCACGGCCAAGTCGCGCATCTCTGTCCAAAATTTGTTTCCAATAACTTATGGGAACATCTCCGCGATGCAGACTTGTTCCAAGACCAAAAATAGCAAAATTTAGGTGAAGTTTGACTTGTCTAAAATGTTTCAATCAATGTAGGTGTGGTTTTGGTATTTTTGGGGTGTGTTAATTACTGATTTAGGTCATTATACACTCATTCCCCAATTAAAAAACCCAAGGCCTCATTTAGAAATCAAAATTTTAAAAAACCCTCAAAAGCTCTTCTTTTCCAAAAACCCTCTCAAGCCTCCATTGAAGGTCAAGGTCTTGGATCTTGGACTATGGATGAAAAATGATTTCTTCTCTGAATCTCAAAGGTTTCTTCATATTACGGTATGGTACTTCATCCTCCATCTTTCTTTCATTCAGGGAGCCATTTCAAGAGTTTTCAAAAAGGGTTTTCAAACTCCAACTTCTTCTATTTTGAAGTCGAAGCAAGGGTCTTGCATGAAAATGTTCTAATGAATGTAATATGATATTTTTTCAATGTTATCTTATGATTTTAATGTTAAAAACTCAATGACTTAATGTTCAATACAATTTCTCAACTTCTGGCTTATGAAGTGGGTTTAATGTGCAGGATTTGAGAATGTTAGAATATGATTTTCTCTATATTATATTGTGATTATCTACTGCCTTATTATTTTTTATTATGATGTTTTTGGTGAAATATTGAGAATAGGTGGTAAAGACTTGGAAAGTGTAAGTTGTTCTATCTTGGTTAAGTTAAATTGAAGTAACTCTTGAGTGGTATGATGGCGGTGTTTATTTGAAGTATATGAAGTTATATATGTATTGTGAGAATGGACTTGATGGCATAATATGTGAAGTTAAAGGGTGATTTTGATATGTCTATGCATGATGTGTATTAGAATGTTTAAATGAGTATCTTGAAGAGTTTGTGTGTAAATGTAGTATGACTATTATATGTAAAGTATGATGTATGTTAATCATGTTAAATGTGGGTATGAGAATGTCTAGAAGTCAATGATGTAAACAAATGTGAATAAGTGAAAAGTGTGCTCACATGTACTTACACACACACACACACTTTGAATGTATGAAATGAAGTTATGAATGAAATAGGGGATTTTTAGGTAGGCACTCTTCATGAGTGGAGATAAAGTGTCTAGACCATCCTTACTGTTCATGTTGTATGAAAAGGGGGATTTTGAGGTGAACACATTCGTGAGTTGAGATGAAGTGTTTAATAGAAACCTCACTATTCCCAATGATCTTTCAAAGATATGTTGGAGGTTGATGCTCCTCGTGAGTTGAGATGTGGTATTCAAAATTAACCTCTAGGTATAAGTACACTTCATGAGTTGTGAATTGGTACTAAATAGCTATCCTTTAACGTATAGTCTATGAATGTTGGTTATGCTTAGCACCTAGAGGATTTGAAGAAGGGGTGGGTACACTTCGTGAGTAGAAATGATATATTCAATGTACCTCTTGAGATGAGTGCTCCTTACTAGAAGATGAATGAGTAACTTAGAAGCAATCTATTTCACATAGGAGTAGCTATTGGAAACCCTATATAAAGTCTCAAGAACGACACTACCTTAGGCAAGTGGGGATCCCATATCCGGTAGGGTTTATTGCTGGGATTCCATGTCTAGATATCTTGGTCTATGTCGGTTAAATCTATCCCCCACAAATGAATGTTATGAACTAAGTCTTTTCAAGGGTGTACTACTTAGGGTAGATAGCGGAATGGGACGCTATCTATCATTGCACAAGTAGGCATTTGGAGGGAGTCTTGATGTGTCCTTTTATGAAATGTATGAATGGGTCTTTATATGATGAAATGAAGCGTGAGTATTATAAGTGTATGGACAATAAAGTAATGTGAGTGATGTCTTATGTTTATGAAGTATGTTGATTCTATGCCTAATGTTCATGAAGTACGAAGGTCTTACATCTAATGTTAAAGAAGCACGTTGAAGTTATGAAGTATATGATGAAGTTATCATTGATTATTGTGGTATGCTTAATTCAAGGGAATACTCAAGAAGCACTTTGCGGGAGTAGTAGTATGGGATGCTACTTTCACATTGCCCTTAGTGTAACTTGCAAATCCCATTGGAGAAGGGAACTTATGTGAAGTCCTTAATGCATGGAACTTCCTCTATTTATAGTTATAGAGTGTTCACTTGTTACCCATCCGAGGTAAGACTATGGTTGGTAGTCTTGAGGATCACATATGTGTGTATTGAAGGGATTGTATGGACGGTTTCTCCATGTCTAGCCTTAGTGAGTCTTAGGATAATTTGGTTAGGAGACCTCAAAGGAAATAAGTTCACTGTGAGTAGGTATGAAATGTGTTTACTATATGATATCTTGAGTTCAATTTAATATGCATTTTTATGCTAAAATTATGAAAGTTTCACTTTATGTGTTAAATGAAGATTCATATGTTTTTGTACTTCTATATTCATGAATGTTTTACTTAATTCACATGAAAGGTTTTCCATACTCTAGTACAATGTTTGTAATAACCCCATACTTTTCTAAACTCTATAACTATAGGTTGGAGGCAAGTTGAACGTATAAGGCTAGCTTGGAATTGACTCTCTCAAGACTAAGTATGTCCTCATATATCCGAGGGCATAGTCTTTATTTTCTAGTTCTTGTATAAGACTTATTGAGTTTTTGTTTCAATGTTAAGGGCTGTGTCCCTAAGATATTTATGTTGTGTCTTTAAGTTGGCTTGTGACGATGAGACAATCCTTTAGTATTTATAAAATATGTTTTTCCTTATTATTATTTATTGTGAAAAGTTTTAAATTCCGCACCACTTTTATGTATTATGTAATGAATGATAGCTAACAGACTAATACAAGACCTTCGAAAGTTTAAGTACGCCTTGTTCCGACCTAAGGGTTGGCCTAACTTCTTGGGTGTAGTTGCAGGTCGTAACAAACTTGGTATCATAGCATAAGCTTTTGGCAAATAGTTTAGGCTCTAAAGTCTCACAAGCTACGTCTAGTAAAGTCGTGTTCATCGGTGTGAGTCTCCACACATCTATAGATGAGAGGCTATTGGACGATAGAGTTTCATTTTCTTCATTACTTTTGTATCATGCCATAGAATTTAACTCCATAAGGTATCTCTCTTCTTTTCCCTTCTCCATCAAGTTTTCGTAATGTGATTTCTTGGAGGGGGTGATGTTTCTTACATTGAGGTAGAGAAAAGTGATTTTTGGTGCTTATGATGGTTTTGAGGCTAGAAGAGTGGATGTGAAGGTTAGTTTTAAGGATTGTGATATCATTCCATTTTTGGCTATATGTGACTTATGAGGTTGGAAGTATTGCGATGTGAAATTGTATGGTGATGTAGTTCTAAGCATGGTAAAAGTTAAAATTGTTGAATGAAGTCCTTTTGGGGTAAAATGAGGTATCTTATAGTTTTGTACGATAATAGTAGAAAAGTTAAGGTGTAAACATAGGAGTTCTGATAGAATGTAGTAATGTTGTGATAAAGAATGGATTTTAATTTATGAGGTTGAGTTTAGTGGTGCCTAAGAGTTGAATGAGGTGATGTTTAAAGGTGTTATTCTAAGCTTGAATCAAGAGGAGGGTGTTATGTTTGATTAATAAGGTTTACTACTTTTCTTGATGTTCATAAGTTAAGGTTAGTATGAGTTTCCACCTTATGAGAGGTGTAGTGGGATTTTAAGTATGTGCCCTTAAAGATATTTGGTAAGGGCCTTAACAAAAATTGATGAGTACGGGCTAAAGACCTAATCTTAAATAGAGGCCCCGGTAAGTTGTAGTTCCTTGTGACTATTTTGATTTTATTTAGATGAGTCTAACTTAAGTGGGGGAGAATGAGTTATTTCGAGGGTAGTTCATATCTTATCTTTTCCTTCTATTCTTACTCAAGCTTCAGACCAGAATTCGTAGTAGTTTGGTTATGTTTGTAGTCTTGCATATTAGTATTAGTTGCTTTTCTCCTTATGATGATGAGTGCTTTGATGGTCTAATGTTTTGCATGCTCTTTATGATATCATAGTTTCATGAGTAGATTGGTAGTTAATGTATATTTCTCATGTCTATGTGTAGCTATTGGTATTTTCTTAATTTCTTAAAAGTTGTTATGTCATCTGCCAATGTGTGATTTGAAAGTTATTACATGTTGAGTTTTGAGATGAAGTGGTGAGCATGTCAGTGTTGGAGAAGATAGTTCCTCCACAAATGAAATGAAAATAATAAAGTATAGATGCTCTTTGAATTATTGAATATGTTCCAAATTGCTTATGTTGCTTAAGGTGCTTAATGATATTAAGTTGGTGTTCCTTGTGAGCTTGGTGCATTGACTATGATTGTTATGACCTTGATGATATGTGCGGTATGCTACTAGTTAAATCCTTGAAGTCCTTCAAAATATTTAGTATCATTTGAGGATGGATGTTATTTTAAGTGGGGGAGATTGTTACGACACTAAAAATGAAATAGGTAAAACTAGATCTTAGAATGTGTTTCATGGTGTTAGTAATGATTTAAAATGATGTATTTTAGCATTAGAAGTCAGTTGGTGATATTTTGAAGTCAAACGTCAAGGAACAACCAAAACGTTGTGTGTCTGCTAGTGTGTCCTTTTATGTTGTATGTGTTTATTCGTGTTTTTTTGAGAGTAAAATTAGTGGGCATGACCCTAGCACCTAGAGAGACATGTTTAGGGTCAAAATGTCTGGATACAACTCCCCAGGAACCACCCTATGGGTCCCCTTGGAGGACCCAAACATTAGCCACGCAAGCTGTCCAAGGAAGCAGGGATTTGTGCCTTGGTGAAATAAAGCCGTGTCTCGTCCAGGTCGCACACTTCTCTGTCAAAAATTAATTTTCAAAAACTTGTGGAAATAGTTCCGCGACGCGGACTTGTTTCCCGACGAAAACTCTAAAAATTTAGGTGAAGTTTGACTTCTCTAAAATGGTACAATCAATGTAGGGGTGATTTGGGTACTTTGAGGGTGTGTTATATACTGATTTTAGGTCATTATACACTCATTCCACAATTACAAACCCCCATAACTCATTTAGAAATACAAATTTTACAAAACCCTCTAAAGCTCTTCTCTTCAAAAACCCTCTCAAGCCTCCATTGAAGGTCAAGGTCTTGGAGCCTGGACTATGGATGCAAAAGGATTTGATCTAAAAATCTCGTGGTTTTCTTCATATTATGTTATGGTACTTCATCCTTGACTCTTATTTCATTCAAGGAGCCCATTTAAAGACTTTTCAAAATGGTTTTTCAAACTCCAACTACTTCTATTTTGAACCCTAAGCATGGGTCTTGCATGAAAATGTTTTAATGAATGTAGTACAATATTTTTTCAATGTTAGTTTATGATTTTAAGGTTAAAAACTCAATGAGCCAATGCTCAATACAATTCCTCAACTTTTGGCTTATGAAATGGGTTTAACGTACATGATTTGATACTTTTAGAAATTTGGTTTTCTCTGTATTATATTGTGATTATCTACTGCCTTATTATGATTTATTATGATGTTTTTGGTGAAATATTGAGAAAATATGGTAAAGGCTTGGAGAAGGGTAAGTTGTTCTATCTTGGTTAAGTTATATTGAATTAACTCTTGAGTGGTATGGTCCACCTTTGGTTGCGGTGTTTATTTGAAGTATATGAAGTTATATGTGTATTGTGATAATGGACTTGAAGGCATGATATGTGAAGTTAAAAGGTGATTTTGATATATATATGCATGATGTGTATTAGAACATTGAAATTAGTATCTCGAAGAGTTTGTGTCTAAATGAAGTATGTATACAATATGTGAAGTACGATGTATGTTAATCATGTTAAATGTGTGTATGAGAATGTCTATAAGTCAATGATGTGAACAAATGTGATTATGTTCTCACATGTACTCAAACACACACTTTGAATGTATGAAATGAAGTTATGAATGAAATGAGGGATTGTAGGGTAGGCACTCTTCGTGAGTGCAGATGAAGTGTCTAGACCATCCTTACTATTCATGTAGTATGAAAATGGGGATTTTGATGT
Source organism: Solanum pennellii (assembly GCF_001406875.1). Classification (NCBI taxonomy): domain Eukaryota; kingdom Viridiplantae; phylum Streptophyta; class Magnoliopsida; order Solanales; family Solanaceae; genus Solanum; species Solanum pennellii. The sequence continues at coordinate 38,583,126 of NC_028640.1, forward strand.
GAACATTCTTCGTGACTTACGATGAATTTTTTAGTAGCAACCTCACTATTTCCAATGAGCTTTCCAATATAGGTTGTAGGTTTATTCCCCACATGAGTTAAGATGTGATATTCAAAAGCAACCTCTAGGGATAAGTACACTTCGTAAGTTGAGATGAGGTACTAAATACCTATCCCTTAGCTTATAGTCTGTAAATCTTTAAGACTCCTTGGGGGAGTTATGCTTAGCACCGAGAGGATTTGAAGAAGGGGTGTGTACACTTTGTGAGTAGAGATGATGTATCCAATGTACCTCTTGAGATTAGTGCTCCTCGCTAGAAGATGAATGAGTCACTTAGAAACAATCTCCTTATCCCTTAACTATGTGACCGCATAGGAGTAGCTATTGGAAACCCCATGTAAAGGCTCAAGAGTGACCCTACCTTAGACAAGTGGGGATCCATCATCCGGTAGGGATTAATATTGGGCTACCATGTCTAACTCTCATTGTGTATGTCGGTTAAGGCTAGCCCCCACAAATGAATGTTATGAACGAAAATCTTCTTATGGTGTACTACTTAGGGAATATAGAAGAATGGGACGCTATATATCCATTGCACAAGTAGGTATTTGCAGGCAGTCTTGGTGTGTCCTTTTATGAAATGTATGAATGGGTCATTATATGGTGAAATGATGCATGAATAAAATATGTCAAAGGTTAATGAAGTAATGTGTCTATATGTCTAATTTTTATGAAGTATGTTGATTCTATGCCTAATGTTCATGAAGTATGAAGGTCTTAAATCTAATGTGAAAGAAACATGGTGAAGTTATGTCATATATGATGAAGTTATGAATGATTATTGTGGTATGGTTAATTCAAGGGAATCCTCAAGGAGCACTTTATAGGAGTAGTAGTATGGGATACTACACGTTGCACTTAGTGTGACTTGCATGTCCCATTGGAGAAGGGAACTTATGTGAAGTCCTTAATGCATGGATCTTCTTCTAGTGTCTAATTATAGAGTGTTGACTTGTTACCCATGCGAGGTAAGCCTATTGTTTGTAGTCTTGAGGATTCCTTAGGTGTGTATTGAAGGGATTGTATGGGTGGTTCATCCATGTCTTACCTTAGTGTGTCTTAGGATAACTTGGTTTGGAGACCTCAAAGGAAATAAGTTCACTGGGAGTCAGTATCAAATGTGTTTACTGTATGATATCTTGAGTTCACTGTAATGTTCATTTTTATGCTAAAATTATGGAAGTTTCACTTTATGTGTTAAACGATGATTCATATGTTATTATACTTCTATATTCATGAAGATGTTACTTAATTGACATGAAAGCTTACTTCTACTAAAATGTCCTGTTTTGCATTATTTTGCATATGCCATACTTAGTACAATGTTTGTACTAACCCCATACTTTTCTATACTCCATAACTATAGGTTGGAGGCAAGTTGAAGGTTATAAGGCAAGCTACGGAATCGACTCTCTCAAGACTAAGTATGTGCTCATATATCAGAGGGCATAGTATTTATTCTCTAGTTCTTGTATAAGACTTATTAAGTTTTTGTTTCAATGTAAAGGGCCGTGTCCCTAAGATATTTATGTCGTGTCTTTAAGTTGTCTTCTTACGAATAGACAATACTGTAGTATTTATAAAAGATTTTTTTCCTTATTAATATTTATCCTGAAAAATTTTAAATTACGCACTACTTTTCATGTCTTATGTAATGAATGATAGATAAGAGGATAGCACAAGACCTTCGAAAGGTCAAGTACGCCTTGTTCTGACCTAAGGGTCATCCTAACTTCTAGGGTGTACTTGTGGGTCGTAACACAATCATACCATAACATGCATACATACTTCATAGCTAATTAAAGTGTCTAGGGTAAAGGATGAGGAGTACATGTCATCAACACCACAACAACAGATTAGACATACGATCATTACTATCTAAGTAACTCATCTTTTATAATTTCGTTTAAGAAAGAACCAACCTTCACACCTTCTTGATACTTCATGGACCTTCATACTTCAATTTCCCAAAAATACACAATCAATATATTAAAAAGGTATATTCAAGAATCAATACATCACTAACCTCATTGTATAATCCATATACTCATCATCTTCCATAATCACCATAGAAGATTCAACGTTTTATGAGATTAGGGAAGAACAACGGTCCAGGGGAAATCTCAAGTGATTACCAGCAATTAACCATAATTACATAGTTAAACAACAATAAAAAATCAGAATTCATCACGAGTGATTCACAATTTAAATTGGAAAAGAACACCCATGTATAGATGAAAACCATAGTTTTGGGGGAGTTTTTGAAATACTCTTTGAAAGGTCCTCTCGGGGAAACAAGTCCCAAGAGTGAGAGAAATCATACCTTAAGGATGATTAACCACGAGTTTGGGTTGAATACCTTGGTGAATCCATCTCCTTCTTGATGATATAGAGTTTCTTCAATGGAGGTTTGGGTTTTGGGAGAGAGAAACTAGAGAGAAGGAAAATTCTTTGGGGTTTTGGGATTTTAATGTTTGAAGACTTGTTTCATGATTTAGAATTCCATAATATACCTAAAATAACTAATTTAGACCGATCCCACATTGAATTGTCCAAGGGTTGGAACTTATTGACCCATCATTTGTTACATCCGGGGAGCACCCCCTAAACGTAACTGGCGTCGTCGTCTCAGAGATGACTAATATTAGCCTCTTAGCATTCATCATAACATATCATAGGTTAAAATGCAGAAAAATTTAAACTTTTCGTACACATCTATATAATGAGGTTTACATAGACCTCTCGCTTATAAATCATATATACATAGGGAATTTACATAGATTCTTCATATAGGAAGCTTACATAGGCTTCTACTTTTAAGATACATACACCATATAGAAAGATAGTGTATTAGGGATGTCTCACATTTAAGCAATCGAGAATGAGTACAACATTTGGTCATAATCGATACTTCATTGCAACAATAACCACATATAGGCTTATACAATAATAGTCTTCAAATTAAACAAAAGGAAACTACATGTATTTAGACTATAACAACCTCAACTAGCTAGATAGTGGCATTTGCCCTCGTAATGGTGAGGACCTACGAAAGCTGGAGAATAAGAATCAAAGTCTTCTTTAAATGGCCCCTAAAAACTCAACGGTAGGTGCCTACATAAATTGTAGAAACATAAAAATACGAGTAAGTACACCACTTGTAATAAGTATGAAAACATGAACATAAAACATTTGAAATCATTCTATATGGGAGATTTGTTCAAAACCATGCTAAGTTACTTCGAAAATCCTTATGCACAACTAAGAACCCCTATAATCAAACACATATTCCTTAAGAAAAAACCATATACGACACAAGACCAACTTCATCAAGTATAACCAAGTCAACATGTGTAGTAGAATATTTGAGTACATAACCATAAACTCAAATATCATGTTATAACAACAAAGCAGGTATAAGAGTTCATAAAATTACAACATATGCAAGACCCTTAATTATAACCCACCATAAGGTCTACAAGTGCGTGACTATAATACCTCGAAAATGACTTAGGTAAAGCTATAGAATAACATTGTTGTAATTAGGGTATAAGTACCTAAAATAGTATATAATGTTGTATTGAGTCTGTGTATAGAGTATTAGGTGCATTGGAAGTGAAACGTCAAGGGACGACTAAGTCACATATGTGCCTCATCTGTAGTTATGTGCCTAATTTCGTGTTTCATGATTTAATGAGGTAATTATATGAGTTATTATTGTTTTTATAGTCAGTGTGTCAAGTTTAATGAATTTTGGATGTCAAAATAAGAGAAAAGGAGGTTACTTAGCGGTCATTTGGGTATTTTAAACATGTTTATATGCATTTAACACTTAGAAAAATTCATTCTTCAAAACTCAAAACCCAAATTCCCTTTAAAATTTTCTAGAACTACATTGGAGCCAAAAGTCAAGGAAGGGCTTGGATTAGAGAATTGAGTGGAGATTATTCATCAAATTGGAGGATTAGATTTATTTAGATATGTTTTTTTTTCCTTGAAATTCTATTCATCAAGGATCCCAAATTCAAAGAAGTTTTCTAATGTTTTCAAAGATGAATTGTCAAATTTTATGATATATCCATGGGTTCTTGCATTAAAGGTTTTAAAGAATTGTATATTGATTGAATTGTTTTTAATGAGATGATTTTATCTCAATTATCCTATGAACCCATGTAATTGTTGAACCCTAGTTTTTGACTACTTTATAGGTTAAGTTATATTGTATTAATGCTAGTGCATTCCAGGGTAGTTTTCTATGGGCTATTGATTGATGTAAAATTGGATTGAATCGATATCTAGGTTGTCTTAGATCGATGAATACATATTGAATTTACATAGTTTCATTTAATATCATAGTTTATGTATTGAATTATTGGTTATGGCCATGGGTAACGACCTTATGGTATTAAATTGGATGATTTAGAAATGGATTGCAGTGGATAGAATGGATTGGTGGTACGCTGCCCTAATTCTATTTATTACATTAATTGACTTCAGTTATGTTGTGATTGGTATGGTCCATTTATGATGGCGGTGCTATGTGCTTTACTTGCAATTGATGTGGTCTTGTCGGCAACTAGTTGAAGTATTATGATGATTTGTAGTTGATTTATGTGAAGTATGATCATATGTATCTACATGTGATTAAGTGAAAGTATGTGTTCCTTCTATGTATGTTAGGAGATCATGTTAGATAATGACTATGTTCTTATATGTGTAGTCTTAGATTTTGATGCATGATTGTTCATACTTGATTATATGAGTTGTAATGGTTATATTTATGATGATATGGTTATGTTTCGGATAACATAAATATGATAAGGGTCATTCCTATGTGCTTCAAATAACTATATGGTCCATGTGATTAAATAAAGAATGTTTTGTCTTGTTTTTGTAGACTTGTGTCCCTTACTATATACATGTATGAATGATATGTTAATATGCGATGTCTTGACTAGGTAAAATTAGTGCACCATTTTCATGTATGAATGAATGATATATTAAACCTTAAATTATGTTAGGAAGGTCATGTATGTGGAACCTTAAACCTAGTGGTAAGGTTAAGAATGTTGAAGTCGAGAGCCGTAATGGTATCCTTCATGTAAAGGAATGGGGGACTTAGGGTTGATTGGATGGAATGGCATAATATCATCTTTTGGATAGTCAAAATGAGCTATATATGTTGCCATTATAACGTCGCCCTAGTGGACCTATTTGGTAGGGTGAAAGTAATTGGGTTATGAACTAGATATGTAACCCCTTTGTATGAACCTTTGTGTCAATTATTCTATGAGAACAAAGGCTAGCACCGAGTAATTATGTTATGGGAAGTAGCTCTACTTGTGAAGGAGACTAGAGTACAACGTATCTCTACTTTAAAATGAGACTAGAGTGCATAAAAGCCCTTCATATTCCTTAACCATATGCCTACATGGGATGTGTCCTAGTTATACCCTTGAAAAGTAGAACACCCTCATCGGAGTAGGTTAGAACTCTAGATTCCATTTTTAGCTATCATGGTCTATGTCGATTATTGCCTATTCTCATCATGTGGGATACTTACTACCAATAGAGAAGTTCTATGAAGTTTAGGTGGTGGTATGGGACACTATCTAGAAATTGCATATAGGCTTTTAAGGTATTAGTTAGAGTTCCTAGGTCTTGTCCAAGACCATTACTTGAATGTCCTTATATGATGAATGTATCCTAGATAAACTATGGAATGTTATGACTTAACTTAAGAAGGAATGTTAAATGAATTAGTACTTCTATAGAGTAGTCAAGGGTTGTCTAGTTAAGGTGTGAAGGGGGCATAGGAATGGTCACTTCGTATATTACCTAGATAAGTCTTAAAAATGAATATAGTTAGGGAAGATGATTGATTATGTGGACATTATCTAAGCCTTATGTAGTTTTAAGTATTATATAGGTAATCTTGAAGAAGTCAATCATGGACTTTAAGTATGTCTTTTGATAGCCTTTGGAAAGTGAATGTCATGTTGTATATGTGTTGATTTAATATGTGAGAATGATTCTATCTTAGGTAGTCTATAGGATCTCTTAAGTGTGTGTAATGGATTGTATGGGTGGTCACTTCACAACTCACTCAAGTGAGACTTAGAATCACCTTTGGTAGAAGGATGTCATGTTCATACGTGTGATGTCTTGAAGGTGTGTGTTGATCTCATTATATGTGGTCTTAAGGAATATTTAAGTGTGCATAGAGAGGTTGTATGAGTGGTCTCTCGTTGTCTTACTTAAGTGAGTCTTAGGATAGCTTTTATTGAGGGAATTGCATGCTGGAGAGTATCCAAGGCGAAATTGATAGGCTTTAGTGTAACAATGAAAGAATTTACTGTAACAGTGAATATAATTCAATGTAATTTGATATGAATTACTGTAATGTTGCTAAAAATGTTCTAAATTGATTAAGTGATTCCTTATGTGTTTCTAGGGTGTTAAATATTACTGTTATTATTATATTATGATGATTGATAATAAATAGCATATTTTTACTAAATGTCCGTTTTCGTGATTTTAAGCATAATGCCATACTTAATACATGTGTTAGTACTAATTCCAAGCTTTTATCTATCTCTATAGTGGTTGGTAGGTGAGGAGTATTTGGGAAGCAAGACTTGGATCGTAGACTCATTCAAGTGAAGCTGTATAAATGTCTTTCATTTCTTTTATCGAAGTATTGTAATAGACTTTGTAGTATATATTTCTATTGTGTATGGGTCGTGTCCGAAAGTATTTTTGTTTCTACGATTTTATGAAATGAGACTTAGTATTTCCTATGAGTTTTATATGGAATAATTTTTAAAGACTTATAGAATGTTTATGAAAAGTTTTATTTTAGACTACTCTTCATATGTTTATATGTGATGAACGATATAGAAGGGTTTGTACAAGACCTTCGATAGGTCAAGTACGCCGGTTTCATTTCGAGAATTCCATAGCTTCTAGGGGTGTTTTCGGGATGTGACAAGCTTGGTATGAGAGCATAGGTTATGAAATTGGCCTTAGGAATTAAAAAGTTTCATAATGTCACGTCTAGTAAAGTTTTGACCATCGGTGTGCGTCGCAACAAATTTATGGGACAGAGGCTATAAGATGATAGAGTTTCCCTTCTTTTCTACTCATATGTCATGCCGTAGAGTGAAACTTATTAGTACTCTTTTCTTATAATTTTCCTTGTGTTTCTAGAAAGACAGATACGAGGAGGACACTGATTAGGAGAATTGAGGAAATGATGTGAATGAGGAGATTCCTTCTCAAGTTGAGCAAGTTGAGCGATTTCCTCAAGATGCTCAAGGTGATCAAGTCCCTATTGGGGATCAAGGTAATGATGTTCCAGTGGTTCCTCCGGAATTGACTAATAGAGAGACTACAGAAGCTTTGCTTGCCTTAGCCCGAGCCGTGACTACTCAAGTGAATTTGAGTATGGAGACTAGGGTGAATGTTGTGGAGAGAACTATGACATCTAGATTGAGAGATTCTGTGAGGATGAATCCTCCTATCATTCTTGGCTCTAAGGTGGGAGAGGATCCGAAAGAGTTTATTGATGAGGTGCATAAGATAGTGCATGCTATGGGAGTGACTTCTAAGGAGAAAGCAGAGTTATCTTCGTTTCAATTGAAAGATGTTGCTTAAGTGTGGTACACACAATAGAAAGGCAATAGGCCGATTGAGTCGGGTCCTATTGAGGTGGAAGAATTTAAGGAAGCTTTTCTTGGAAAATACTTTCCCCGTGAGAGGAGGGAGGTTAAGGTAGAGGAATTTGTCAATCTCAATCAAGGTAATATGAGTGTTGAGGAATACTCTTTGAAGTTCTATATGTTTTCTAAATATGCTCTGTCTCTTGTGTCTAACCCTAGGGATGAGATTAATGGGTTTGTGACAGGTGTCACCCATATATTGATGGAAGAATGCCATACGGCCATAATATATGATGATTTGACCCAAGCTAGACTCATCATGTATGCTCAATCCATATAAGAGTCCAAACTTAAGAGGATGTGTAGAAACATGAAAAGGGGTGGTTTAAGTGATCAAGATCAACCAAGGTTCAAGAACAGGGCTCAAACTCCAAAAGAACCTAGGAGTGCTAAGGTGATATTTGAGATAGTAGGTGGTTCTCAAAATGAAAAGCCTACATGGTTTACTTATGGGAAGAGGCAATATGGGAAGTGTCTAGCCGGCACTAGTGTTTGCTTTGGCTGTGTTAAGGATGATCACAAGGTGAGAGATTATCCTACCATTGCGTCTAGAAGAAGAGAGGCTAAGTAGGTTGCTCTTAACGTTCCAAAAGAACGATGCTCCTAATACGAGGCGTTTCTATGCACTCCGACTAGAGGAGAAAATCCAGATGAGGAGGTTGATGAATAATTGTAAGTACTTGTATACTCTTAGTTGTTTGAGTTCCTTCTAAGAGGGGGAGTATGGTTAGTAGAAGGGATAGAAAGTTATAGAAGCATGTTTCATGTCAAATGTGTTTAGGGGTCTTATTGAAAGTGAATTTAATTGATTCGTTGCACTGTGCATTCCATGAAGTTATTATTATGTTGTAATATGTGTTTATGTGGTTCTACATTGCATATTATCATGTTTCCATCATGAATTGCCTAAAAGTTGCATTTTTAAAAAATGTTGAAAACTTCATTGAAAAGGCTGCTAGGGATTTTTGTTCACTCTAAAAATTTTGCAAAATTTAATAATTCATTCTTTGGTCTAAATTGTTGTAATATGGTTATAACCTATGTATATGAGCATAATAATTAATATAACAAGAGTTTTTTCTATTTGGAATGAAGGATGTGAGTTTTATAGCATGATGAGTTGTAGAATTTATTCTAGTTGCTTGTTGTGTTATGATTCTCATAGTGTTGTGAAATTGATTTTTCTTCTATTAGTTTTTATTGTATAATGTGTTATGTGGTATGTTTATAAACTCCTAGTTGAATCTCTATTCTTTGAAGTGTTCGGAGGGTGGCAAGTGTCATTCGAGGACGAATATTGTCCATGTGGGGTAGATTTTAATAACCTGAAAATGACTTAGGTGAATCTAGATACTAACATGGCTATAATGAGGGTATATGGTCATAAAATTGTCTATAATGTTGTATTGGTGCATTAGAAGTCAAACGTAAAGAGATGACTAAGACGTTCGACGACTAAGTCACCTATATGCCTCATATGTGGTTATGTGCCTAATTGTCATTTTCATGAGTTAATTATGACATTATATGATTTATAATGGTGTTTATATGCAGTGTGTAAAAGTTTCATGAATTTTGGAGGTCAGAGGTCCAAGAACGTCTATGACGTTTGAAAGGTTATCCTTGAAACGACCTTTTGTGTCTTGAGATGTTTCATCGAGTTTTACGCGTTCGTTTTGGATGAAATTTGTGTGGTAGGTCCTTAAATTGTATACGGACATATTTGGGTTGGAAACATATGGGTAAAAATCCCCAAGGACGAACCAAGGGTCCTTGAGGAAGGACCCATCTTATGCCAAAAGCTGTCAAAAACAAGCCCAACTTACGGATGGCAGTCGACGACTCATGGGTCCATCGAAGCCCCATAGATTTTGACACTTATTATTTGTAGGAGATAATCCAAATATAAGCCTCATTCCCAAACCAAGGACCAAAAGGACGGTATGTTATTTGGGTAACGGGTCGTCGATGGCCACTCCTGGGTTGAGGGTGTCTCTGCGCAACTTTACTGTTAAGTTAGGGGTGAAGTTGTAAATTCACCTCACGTCAAAATAAGATAAAGGGAGGTTTATTAGGGGTTTTATGGGTATTTTAGACGTGTTTATAAGCCTTTAACACTTAGAAGAACTCATTCTTCAAAAATCAATACCCAAATTACCTTAGAAATTCTCTAGAACTTCATTGGAGCCAAAACTCAAGGAAGGGCTTGGATTGGAGAAATGAGTGGAGATTATTCATCAAATTAGAGGATTAGATTTATTGAGGTATTGTTTTTGATCATTAAAACTCTATTCATCAAGGAACCCAAATTCAAAGCAATTTTCTAAAATTTTCAAAGATGAATTGTCAAATTTTATGATCTATCCATGGGTTCTTGCATTGAAGTTTTAAAGCATTGTATATTGATTTAATTGTTGTTAATAAGAAAATTTTAACTCAATTAACCTATGAATCCATGTAATTGATGAACCCTAGTTTTTAACTATTTTATGGGTTAAGTGATATTGTAGTAATGCTTCTAGTGTAGTTTTCTATGGGCTTTTCATTGATGTAATAATTGTATTGAATTGATATCTAGGTTTTATTAGATTTATTAATCTATATTTAATTGACCTAGTTTCATTGAATATGATAGTTTATACATTGAATTATTTGTTATGGCCATGGGTAAGGGCCTTATGGTATTGAATTGGATGATTTAGACATGGATTGAAGTGGAGAGAATTGATTGGTGGTACGCTTCCCTAATTCTCTTATTTTTTTTAATTACACTTCAATAATGTTTTGATTGGTATGGTCCAGTTATGGTGGCGATTCTATGTAATTTACTTGCAATTGATGTGGCCTTGTCGGTGTTACTTTATGTACTATGATGATCATGGACTTGTCGGCAACTAATTGAAGTATTACGATCATTTGTCTAGTTGATTTATGTGAAGAATGATCATATCTATATACATGTGATTTAGTAAATGTATGTGTTCCTTCTATGTATGTTAGGCGATCATGTTAGACTATGACTACGTTCTTATATGTGTAGTCTTAGCTGTTGATGCATAATTGTTCCTACTTGATTATATGAGTTATGATGGTTATATTGGTGATAATATGATAAATTATAGGATGACATAAAGATGATAAGGGTCATTTCTAAGTGCTTCAAAGAATAATATGCTATATGTGATAAAGTAAAGAATGTTGTGTCTTGTTTTAGTAGACCTGTGTCCTTTACTTGATACATGCAAAAAAGATATGTGAATATGAGATGTCTGGACTAGGTAGGCTCCGTGCACCCTTTTCATGTATGAATGAATGGTATGTGAGAAGTTAAAAGATGTTAAGAAGGTCATGTACGTGGAACCTTAAACCTAGTTGTAAGGTTATGAATATTGAAGTCGAGAGTCGTAATGGTATCCTTCATGTACAGGAATGGTGGAATAAAGGTTGATTGGCTTGAACAACATCATATCATCCTTAGGAAAGTCATAATGAGCTATCCATGTCGCCATTGTAAGGTATCCCTAGTGGACCTCTTTGGTTGGGTGAAAGTGATTGGGTTTTGAACAAGATATTGAACCCCTTTGTATGAACCTTTAGTGTCAATTACTTTATAAGAACAAAGGCTAGCACCGAGTGATTATATTATGGAAAGTAGATCCACTTGAAAAGGAGACTAGAGTACAATGTAGATCTACTTGAGAATGAGACTAGAGTGCATAAAAGCCCTTCATATTCCTTAACCATGTGCCTACATTGGAAGTGTCCCAGTTCAATCCTTGGCAAGTAGAACACCCTCATCGGAGTAGGTTGGAACTACGGATTCCATTTTTAGATATCATGGTCTATGTCATTTATTGCCTATTCTCATCATGTGGGATACTTACTAGCATTAGAGAAGTTTTATGAAGTTTAGGTGGTAGTATGGGACGCTATTTAGATATTGCAAAATAAGCTTTGAAGGTATTAGTTAGAGTCCCTAGGTCTTGTCCAAGACCATTACTTGAAATTCCTTATGTGATGTCTGTCTCCTAAATGAACTAAGGAACGTATTGACTTAAGTTAAGAAAGCATGTTAAATGAATAAGTACGTATCTAGAGTAGTTAAGGGTCGTCTAGTTAAGGTGTGAAGGGGTATATGAATGGTCACTTCGTATCTTACCTAGATCTGTCGTAAGAATGACTCTAGTTAGGGAAGATAATTAATTATGTGGACATGATCTAAGCCTTAGGTTGTCTTAAGGATTATTTAGGTAATCTTTAAGAGGTCAATCATGGACGTTATGTTCTTGATTTATTTTAGTAAGTCTTTTTATAGCCTTTGGAAAGAGAATGTCATATTATCTATGTGTTGATGTATTAAGTGAGAATGATTGTATATTAGGTAGCCTATAGGATCTCTTAGTGTGTGTAAGGGATTGTATGGGCGTTCGCTTCACAAATCACTTAAGTTAGACTTAGAATTACCTTTGGTAGAATGATCTCATGTTCATGCATGTGATGTCTTGAAGGTGTGTGTTGGTCTCATTATAGGTGGTCTTGAGGATCATTTAAATGTTCCAAGAGAGGTTGTATGGGCAGTCTCTCTTTGTCTTACTTAAGTGAGTCTTAGGATAGCTTTTATTGAGGGAATTGCATGCTATATAGTATCCAAGGTGAAGTTGATATGCTTCACTGTAACAGTAAATATAATTCACTGTAATTTGACATGAATTAATGTAATGCTACTAAAATGTTCTAAATTGATTAAGTTATTCCTTATGTGTGTCTAAGGTGTTAAATGTTATTTTTTTGATAATGTTAGTATGATTAATCAAAAAGAGCATATGTCTAATAAATGTTCATTTTCATGATTTTATGCATAATACCATACTCAGTACATGTGTTTATACGAATTCCATGTTTTTATCGATCTCTATAGTGGTTGGAAGGTGAGGAGCATTTGGGAAGCAAGACTTGAATCGTCTCATCATTCAACTTATGTTGAAGTATGTCCTCATTCTATTCAAGGGCATAGATGTCTTTCATTTCCTTTATCAAGGTTTTGTAATAGACTTAGTAGTACTATATTTCTATAGTGTATGGGCCGCTCCCAAAGTATTCTTGTGTCTAAGATTTTATTAAATGAGAATTAGTATATCCTATGAAAGAGTTTTTAAAGACTTATAGAATGTTTATGAAAATTTTTAATTCCTCACTACTTTACATATGTTTATATACGATGAACGATACGAAAGGGTTTGTACAAGACCTCCGAGAGGTCAAGTACACCAGTTGCCTTCCGAGAATGCCATATCTTCTAAGATGTGGTTTCTGGATATGACAATGACCAAGTAAAGCCCCATAACCTCACTCAGTCAAGTAAACCAAACAAAGGATCACAAGAAATGCCTAACCTCATATAACATAATATCATGAGTAATCATCATCATATTTGGCAATATAGACCAATAAAATGTTTATAAATGAAACTAATATCGTATAGGATCATCAACATGTAAAGTCAACATATGCATAACATTTATTTTATAAGACATAAGAACAACCTTCTAGGACTTCCCTCAAGGCCAACTAGTGCAATGTATAGGTTCAGTCCCATACCCCTACCTAGACTAAGTGAAACCCCTTAAGTCACCCTAATTAGTGTTCACTACTTCACTTAATTTTACTTTCGGGAACACTTGCCTTAACCGACAAAGAACATAAGAGATAAATGTGGAATCTGGTATTATGAAATCCTACACAAAAAAAAGGTGGTCTACTTGCCAAGGTAGTAACAAAACATGAACATAGCATATAGATGGATCCACTAGCTAGTATTCCTATGTGGACAACATGGTTCAAGAACTAGGAGAAATGTTTGAGATCATCTTTATGCCTGTGGCGTTGTAATATCTATCTCATGAGTAGAATAGTAAACCTACCTTTCCTTCTTTTGAAGGGATACTCCTCACTAGTAATTCACTTTTTCTCTAAACAATCATAGCTTATTTAGGTCATAGAATATTAACCCCTTGTATAGTCATCGTCATTAGCTCAATAGGAATTGCATGACATATACTTTCAATACAACCCTCATATGTAAGATTAATTATTATAGTCATTATGTCATAATACGACATATAGGTAATTCAAAACCAAATTTATATCATTTCATATTAATCATAATCTCACAATTTACATAATCAAGATGTCTCATCCGGCAGGCACCCCTTATACGTAACCAACATCGTCATCCTCGAAGAGGAATTAGAATAGTCTCTTAGCATTCATCATAACATAGAATAGGTTAAATTGCGGAAAATTTAAAACTTTTCATTCTACTTCTACATTGAGGTTTACATAGACCTCTCACTTACACATAATATATACATAGGGAGTTTACATAGACTCCTCACATAGGAAGCACTACATCGGCTTCTACTTTTATTTCACATATATTAGATAGCAATATATATTCATAAGAAGACTTCTATACATCTCATATTGAAACATCAAGATCGAGTACAACATTTAGTCATAACCCTTACTTCATTCAAAAAAAGCCACATATAGGCACATACAACATTAGTCTTCAAATGAAAGAGAAAGAACAAAAGTTTCTCTAAGACTAAACATCATCCAATAGAAAGATAGTGTCATTGTCTTCGGAAAGTGAGGATCTACCGAACTTGGATAATGAGAATCCTAGTTATCTTCAAACGTCCCTCTAAAGGCTCAACGGTCGGAACCTACATTTTGTAGTAAACATAGAAACATGGTTAGTACATCACTTGTACTAGGTATGGGCATATGTACATAAAATGTTTGAAAGAATGCATGAGAAATGGACATTAACTTTATAAAACATGCTAAGTCATATGAAAAGCCTTATGCAAATTCAAGAACCGATATAAGTCAATAATCACATATTAATTAAAAAATTATCATATCTATGACAATCCAACATCATCAATTAAAATCAAGTCAACATGTGTAGTAGCACTTTTGAGTACATAACCAAACAACTCCAACATCAGGTCAGAAAACCAAAACATGTATAAGAGTTCAGAACATTACATTACTGAAAAGATCCTTACTCATAATCAAACATCAAGTCTACATGTTCCATTACCAAGCAAAGCCCCATAACCTTACTCAACCAAGTAAACCAAACAAAGGATCACAAGCATTTTCTAATTTCACATAAAATAACGTCATGAGTAGATACCATAATAATTAGCAATATAGGGCAATATCATATTACCAATAATCATCATCATGTAACAATATAATCATATAATACATTTCATTTATATAATGCATAAGAACAACCTCCTAGGACTCCTCTTAAAGTCAACTTGTGTAATATTTAGGTAGAGTCCCATACCCCTACCTATACTAAGTAAAACCCCTTAAGTCACCCTAGTTAGTGTTCACTTTGTTAATTCATTTTTCCTTGTGGGAACACTTGCCTTAACCGACATAGACACCATGAGCTAATTGTGGAATCCGGTGTCATGAATCCCTACACCGAAAGAAGGTGGACTACTTGTCAAGGTAGCACTAAAACATTAACACAACATTCTAGGTGGATCCATTAGTTGGTATTCCTATGGGGGAAACATAGTTCAAGAACTAGGAGATACACTTGGGACCCTCTTTGTGCTCATTGCATTTTAGTCTCCAATCTCATAAGTACAATAGGGAACCTACGTTCCCTATTTGGGAAGGGAGACTTCTCACTACTAGTTCACTTGGTTCTAAGCTAGAGCCCCATTTTTAAAACGTCTTTAAGCTTTTATTAATCATCATAACTTAGTATAGGCCATAGGAGACTAACCCCTTGTATATCATAATCATTAACTCATTAAGAATTGCATGAGAATATCCTTTCAATACAACCCTCATATGTGACATTAGCATATCATCATCATCATGTCATAATAAGGCACATAGGAAATTCATAACCAACCTTATATCATTACATATTAAGCACGACCTCACAATCACATAATCAAGAAATTTCAACTTTATCATCATACCAACACTTACGTAATTCAATCACAAGACATGTTTCAATTGAACTTCATCACAAAGTACAAGCCATCACAATTGAAGTAAAGGTTTAAGATCAAGAAGTCTTACCAATTCATCTTCATAAGTCATCATTATTGTTCTTACTCTGAACTAATCCAATTTTATCCATCAATAGGTGTAATAACATCATAAAATAGTAATTGACACAGACAGTATGTCAATTGCATCATCCCTATTCCAATTAAAATCATTTCATAACCTAGTGTTAGGAGGAATATGGTTCATCATGAATTCCTCACGAATTAAATAAAATTACAACAATACATTACCCAAGGAATTACACAATTGAATTATAGTAGATAAAACAAGTCTAACAATCAATACATACTTCAATTCCAATCAGTTCATAAGACAGATCTATGATTCGATGAAATTGGGGAAGGGAACATGATCCACACGAAAGTCCCCTAATTTACATTAATTACCCGACAATCTATACTTGATTAGCAATGGGTAATCACTATTATACATAATCAATCATCAATTTCAAGTTTAGAAGAAAACCCATTAGTAGAGGAAAACACTTGGAATTGGGTGATTTAGAAATCAACTTTGAAAGGACCTCTAGGGGAAATGAATTCAAAGAGTGAAGAACTCATGCCTTAATGTAGCTTAATCCACGAAATTCAAGTGAAATCCTAGAGAAATTGGTCTTGTTCTTTAATCTTTCGTCTTCATTCAATTTAGGTTTAATAGAGAGAGAAAGTACAGAGAGGTTAGAGATTTTAGGTTTTGATTTAGGGATTTTATTTGAGTTAGTGAATGCCATTTAAAACTAATTTAAAATCAATCTATAGATTGTAATACTCCAAAAATCTATGACATAAGATAGAGCCTCAAGTGATGAACTAAACCTTAAAATATTTTCTAAGCATAAAATAATATTTATAAACCATTCATGAAATTTTAGATCCAAGATGACCAGAAACGTCAATGATGTCCGAAAACTAGTTATATTGAACTAGTTGACGTCCCTCTGTTTGGCAAAGGTTTAGGAGGGTTAAATGAAGTCTAAAACTTGTAAAAGTCTTTAAATAGGTAAAATGTAGTATAGATCATGTAAACGTTCCATAACGAATCCCAGGGACCACCCAAATGATACTTGAGAACGACCTTAACATGGGCAGGAAGACTGCCAAAGACGCCAACGCGAGACAAGATTCAAGGGGTTGTTGTGCGTCGGGCAGCCCACATGCAGATTGGAAAAAGTTTCCTCGCGATGCGTGCATGCCACGAGGTCCACTACCTCAAATCAAATTTTGAAAAGAAATTCAGAAATAAGCCTCGCGACGTGGAGCCAATTATCAGATTTGTTAAAATCGTATTTTAAGCGTTTTGACTTCACAAAAAGACCCTTTTAAGTGAGTGGTCTTTGTGGTAATTTAGGGGGTTACTATATATGTACTAATGTTCAATTTTAAGTCATTTTTCACTCACCTAAATCAAATTCCCAAAACAAAACCCAAAAAGCTCTCATCTCTCTCTACTTCCTCTCTCCCAAAATCCTCCATTGACGGAAGAACAAAACTTGAAGAACAAGACCAATTTCTCCAGGACTTCACTTCTTTTTCGTGGATTAATATTCATTAAGGTATGACTTCTTCACTCTTGGGATTTCTTTCCGCAAGAGGTCCTTTCAAAGTTGACTCAAACACCCAATTCTAAGGGGTTTTCTATTCTAATATTTTTTTTTCTAAACATTAAATTTATGATAAATTGTGATTGAATATGACTAATTAAGTGTATAATGTTCGTTAATTGATGTTAGTTGATGCAATTATGTATATATAATTTTCCTTTCCCCAAATTCATCAAATATAGGATTTTACTTATGAATTGATGGAATACATGAATGTATTAGTTGTTAAACTTGTTTTATCTATTCTAATTCATCTATTGACTGCGTAGAATAATGTATTCTTGGGATTGAATCTATTTCTTGAAGAATTTTATGATGAACCCTTTCCCTCTAATCCTAGGTTGTGAGTTGAAGTCAATTGGTATAGTGATTATCCTATTGACCTAGTTATTGTATTAATTACTATTGAATGATGCTGTTACACCCATTGTTGAGTTGAATTGGATGGTTGATGGTAAAACCTTGGATGATGGTTTGTGAATGAGATTGGGGTAAGTCTTGTGATCTCAATCCTTTACTTCAATTATAATTACTTGTGTTTAGTGATGAAGTTATATTTAAGTATACCTTATGATGAGATTGATTAGGGTTTGTATGATGTTGAATTGAAACGTATTGATCTATGGCTTGTGAGTTGTCATCTAATATGTAATGATATAAGAATGATGATGATTTACCTATGTGCCTTACCGTAATGCGATTATGTAAATGTACTAACCTCACAGGTGTGAATTGTAATGAAAGGACAATACTCATGCACTTCCTATTGAGATATGATGATGAGGATATAAGGGGTAGATCCTATGAACTAAAATAAGCTATGATGATTAATAAATGCTTAGAGACAATTCAAAAAGGGACTTAACTCAGCACCGAGTGAACTTGACAATGAGAGGTGTTGGCTTACCGTGGAGGAAGATTCACCCTATACATTCATATGAGGTGTTGACTCCCCTATGAGAGACAGTCACCCTATAGATTCTCATTAGATATGGGCTCGAATTCCAATAGGCATGTATAGGGTTCAATACATATCTCTTGGTTCTTGAACTATGTTGCCACCATAGGAATACTAGCTAGTGGATCTACCGTATATGCTAGATACATCTTTTGTTCTACTTTGGCCGGTACACCACCTTCATTCAATGTAAGGTTTTACAACACCGAATTCCACATTTAGCTTCTGTGGTCTATGTCAGTTAAGGTAAGTGTTCCCAAAAGTAAAATGAATTAAACAAGTAAACACTAACTTAAGAGGTTTGACTTAGCCTAGGCAGGGGTTTGGGACTCTACCTATGCCTTGCACTAGTTTGACTTGAGGAAATCCTTAGGAGCTTGTTCTTATGTTCTTATTCTCTTATAAAGTGACTATTATGTATATGTTGACTTTATATGTTATGGATTCCATATGATTTTTGTTTAACTTATAAGCATGTAGTTTGTCTATATTGCTAAAGTATGAGGAGAATTACTCCTAATGCTATTTTATGTGAAGTTAGGCATTGCTTGTGGTCCTTTGTTTGGTTTACATGATTTAGCAAGGTTATTGGGATTTACTTGGTCATTGTACTTTTAGGCTAAATGATGGGTTATGGGTAAGGGTATTGATTATATTATGAAGTTATGAATTGTTATACATGTTGACTTGACTATTCTTGATGATGTTGGTATTGTGTTTTATATGGTCTTGCCTTAAGAGTCATGTGTTTGTTGACTTTTATGAGTTCTTGGATGTGCATATGACTTTTCAAAGAAAATTAACATGTTTTGAAAAAATATCCTCTTTAGCATGATTTCAATTGTTTTATGTGCATATATTCCTACTTAGTACAAGTTTGTACTAACCCATGCGTTATATTTACTACAAATGTAGGATCCAACCATTGAGCTTATAGAATGCCTTTGAATACTAGTTTGATATTTCCCCAAGCTGGGTAGGTCGTCACCAATTCAAGGACAATGCCATTTTCTAGCTTTGGATATTGATTAGTCTTAAAGACAATATGTTCATTTCCTTTCATTAGAGTACTAAAAATTTTATAGCCTATACGTCACATTTATTGTACTGATGTATGGTCTATGCCCAAATTGTATACTCTTGTTTAGATGGTTATGAGATTATACATCAGTTTTATGACTGTTATATATATATATATATATATATATATATATATATATATGTGTGTGTGTGTGTGTGTGTGTGTGTGTGTGTGTGTGTGTGTGTGTGTGTGAAATAAAAAGTGGAGGACTAAAAATCTTCTTATACGAAGGTCTATGTAAGCCTCGTGATAGACAGAAGAAAAGTTTTATGTGTATGCAATAGGTCTATGTAAACCTCGTGATAGATAGAAAAAAAGTTTTAAATTTTCTGTACTTTTAACCTATGAATGTAATGATGTAATATAGGAGGCTAGTCTTAGTCCTCGATGAGGGTAACGACCCCGGTTACGTCTATGGGGTTCTCCCCGGATGTGACAAACTTGGTATCAGAGCATGAGGTTAAATATCTTTAGGATTGATGTCTCACTAACAATGTCTATGTAGGTTCTTATTCATAATTGTGAAGAGTGCCATACTTATGAGATAAGATATATGATGCTTTGGAAATTCTCGTTTTCTTGGACATCCAATGTCGTGCCTCTAGCGTCTACTCTATGTGTGCTTTCACCTAAACCTTCTATTGTTGATATAGGTATGATTACTAAAGAGATGACACACTAATACTTGATGAAGTGATGCTACTGCGGGAATTCTTCCCCGTGGAAATGAAGATCATCCTCTTGAAGAAGTTGCTAATAATGATCAAGCTCCAGCCAATCCTTCGACCTTATCGGATGGGGACATAAGGGTCTCCATATGGACCAAGCCATTACTACTCAAGCACAATTCGTCACTACTCAAGATCAAGCCATGACGGCCCAAGCTACCATAAGTTAGTACCCCGAAAAAACTAATATGTTAGCACCATAGCCTTCCGCTTGAGGGATTTCACAAGGATAAATCCCCCTACTTTATATGGGTCCAAAGTTGAGGTAGACCCTGAAGAGTTCCTTGATAAAGTATATAAAATCCTCTATGCTCTGGGGTTGACTAATAGTTAAAAGGCCGAGTTAGCCACCTACCAACTCAAGGACGTGGGCTAAACTCGGTGTATTAATGGAGAGACAATAAGCCTTTAAGGGGTGGTCCGATGACATGGGATATATTCACGATGTTCTTTCCAAAAGAAAAGAGGGAATCTAAGGTGGAAGAATTCATCAACCTTCGTCAAGGAGGTATGAGTGTGCTTGACTACTCTTTGAAATTTACAAAGTTGTCGAATTATGCTCCTTCTTTGGTTTTCGATCCTAGGGATGAGATGAGCCGGTTTGTGATGGTAATGTTTGATGAATTGTAAGAAGAATGTCGTTCATCTATGCTACATGATAAGATGAACATTTATCATCTCATGGTTCATGCTCAACAAGTGGAGGAGACAAGGTTTAAGAGGAAGAGTAGAGATGCCAATAGGACAAAGTCATTTGATGGTAGCTCTTTAAAGGGTAGTATTCATATCCAAGACAAATTAAGGTTGAAAAAGAGATTTTCTAATCAAGTTCCTTCCAACTTCCCTAGAGCTCGAGATGATAAAATTCCTAATCCTATGTTCCGAAAGGAAAAGAGTGGAAACTCACCAAGTGAAAAGCCTATTTGTACCAATTGTGGTAAGGATATTGTGGGTGAGTCTTTGGTCGGAACGAGTAATTGCTTTGGTTGTGGAAAGAATGGTCACAAGTTTAGATATTTCCCTAATTTGTAGGGGAAAGACAAAGGGAGTGGAAAAGCAAGTGGTTCAAATGTTGATGCTCCAAAGAAGAATCACTTTTATGATCTTCCCTATAAGGGTGAACAAGAGAGTTCTCCGATGTAGTGATTGGTATGTTACAAGTCTTCCTTATTGATGTTTATGGTTTACCTGACTAGGGTGCTACATTAACTTTTGTTACTCCCATGATAGATAATAAGTTTGGTATTGTTCCTGATGTCCTAAATGAACCATTTATGGTAACTACCCTGGTAGGTGATATGATTGCAAATGAGGTATATAGAATTTGTCCAATAATGTTGCCCAGTAGGGTTACTTCCGTTGAATTAGTAGAACTTGATATGGTTGATTTTTTTGTAATTTTTGGAATGGATTGGTTTCATGATTGTTTTGATTCCATTGATTGTAGAACAAAATTTTCCAATTTCAATTTTCCAAATGAACTCATCTTAGAGTGAAAAGGGGGAAATTCTATTCCTAGAGGTCTTACCATTTCTTTCCTAAAAGCTTGTAAAATAATCGCTAAAGGGTGTTCATACCACATAGTGAGAGTCAAGGATTTAGACTCTGAAGCTCCTCCCATTTATTCGGTCCCCGTAGTGAGGAAATTTCTGGAAGTCTTTCTTGATGACCTTCTCGGTATCCCTCCCAAACAGGAAATTAATTTTTGTATCGACTTGTTACCTAATAAAAATCCCATTTCAGTTCCTCCTTATAGGTGGCTCTTGCCGATTTGAAAGAGATAAAGGCTCAGCTCAAAGACTTACTAGATAAAGGCTTAATTAGAACTAGTATTTCTCTATGGGGTGCTCCGGTATTGTTTGTGAAAAAGAAGGATGGGTCCCTTAGAATGTGCATTGATTATCACTAACTTAATAAAGTCTTAAGAACAATTATCCTCTCTCTCAGATTAATGACTTATTTGATCAACTCCAAGGGGCAAGCTACTTTTCTAAGAATCAGATGAGATCGGTGTATCACCAACTTAGGTTTAGCGGCGAGGACATACAAAAAATAGCATTTCGAACTAGATGTGGTCACTATGAGTTATTAGTAATGTCTTTTGGTATCACTAATACCCTGGCGGAGTTTATGTATCTCATGAATAGAGTGTTTCGAAGATACCTAGATTCATTTGTCATTGTATTCATTGACGACAACTTGGTATATTCAAAAAAATGAGGGCGAACACATGAATCATTTGAGAGTGCTTTTTCAAGTGCTTAAGGAAAACCAATTATTAGTAAAGTATAGCAAATGCGAGTTTTGGTTTAGGCCGGTGGAATTTCATGGTCATATCATCTTTAGTGAGGGATTTGAGGTTGATCCATGGAAAACTGAGGCGGTCAAGAATTGGCTTATGCCATTGACTACAATCGACATTAGTGTTTCTTGGGTCTAGTGTGCTATTAAAAAAATATTTGTGGATTGTTTTGCGTCCGTTGCATCTCCCTTGACAACTTTGACCCAAAAGAGTGTGAAATTTTAGTGGTCGGAGGCATGGAAAGAAGCTTCTGAATCTTGAAAGAGAGTCTTTCCTCCTCTCCGGATTACTAAAGCATAAGGAGGATTACTCTTGATGCAATGTTATGTGAAGTTAGGCATTTCTTATGGTCCTTTGTTTGGTTTACTTGATTTAGTAAGAATATAGGGATTTACTTGGTCATTGCACTTGTAGGCGAAATGATTGGTTATGGATATGGGTCTTGATTATATTATGATGTTATGAACTTTTATATATATTGACTTGACTATACTTGATGATGTTGGTCTTGTGTTGTATATGGTCATGACTTAAGAGTTATGTCTTTATTGACTTTTATGAGTTCTTGGATGTGTATAAGGCTTTTAAAAGTAAATTAGCATGTTTTGAACAAATGTTCGCTTTAGCATGATTTAAATTGTTTTATGTGAATATTCTCAAATTTAATACAAGTGTGTACTAACCCATGTGTTATGTTTACTACAAATGTAGGATCCGGCCGTTGAGCTTATTGAATCCTTTAAAGATTACTTGGATATTTCCCCAAGTTATGTAGGTCCTCACAACTTTGAGGAAAATGCCATTTTCTAACTTTGGATTTTGATTAGCCTTAAATACAATATGTTCATTTCCTTTCATTTGAGTACTAAAGATTCTATAGCCTATATGTCGCTTTTATTGTAATGATGTATGGGCTATGCCCAATTGTTATACTCTTGTTTAGTTGGTTATGAGATGAGATTTTTGCTTTAAGACTATGTTATATCATATATATATATATATGTGTGTGTGTGTGTGTGTGTGTGTGTGTGTGTGTGTGTGTGTGTGTGTGTGTGTGCAATAAAAATATAAGACTAAGTAATCTTCTTATACAAAAAGTCTACTTATACTCGATATGACTATATTATGTGTATGCAAGAGGTCTATGTAAACCTCTTAATAGATAGAAGAAAAGTTTTACAATTTTCGCATTTTTAACCTATGAACGTAATGATGTAAGTTAAGAGGCTTGTCTTAGTCCTCGATGAGAAAGACGACACCGGTTACGTCTAGGGGGTGCTCCCCGGATGTGACATAGACCTCCCATGAAATACCCAAAAGCCTTGGGCAGCTTGGTTTGACATGGTTGGGGACCCTTCATGGACCCCTAGGGCGACCCTTGGGGGGTCGGATATGGACGTTTCCACCCTATATGCATGGTTTTACCTGTTTAAAGTAATTTTCAAGTTGTAGACCTCATATAAAACCTCCAAACTTTCACAAAACGTAAGGATGTTTTACCAGTTCAATTACACTAGCTTCCAAACGTCTTGGACGTTTCTTGACGTCTTAAGGCTAAAACTTCCTAAATAGTTTATAAACATTATTTTAGGATTAAAAACAGTTTTACAAATGTTAGACCACCATGTAAGGATCTAGATTAGGTCTTAGACATTTGGAGCGTTAGATTTTCCCCCCGAGGAATATTAGTTCCTGAATCACACAAAAAACTCTTTTGAAGGGAAAGGATAGACTCAATTCTAGCAGCCCAACCTACAACATACATAATCATCATGAGCTACAACTAAGTCCATATAAAAACATGGAATATAAACAGAGAAAGTCAAAACATCATTTACTTCATATAAGAGCTCTACATCACAATATGAGGAATTTCCTTCTCAACATCAACAAGATCTTAACATATCATCAAAGAGTCACTTATGCCAAAATTCCTTTTAAAATACATCAGCATTTTTAATATCACTTCATGAAGGGAACAACATACCAAATACACAAATAACTGCAAGGCAACAACTAACCAAATACACAAATAAGTGCAAATCAATCAAAAAATCATCTTTATATGAAAATTCATTTTAGCATAAACTTTTACCATAAATATGTATGTCCTTGCAAAATAAGTCAAAATCTAGTTAACTAATTATTTACAATATTAATTGGAACAACTAACCTTAATTAGTAAAGAGATGAGGATAACGAGACTTCATGTAGGCCTCAGCCTCGCATGTTGCTCCCTTAATGAAGTGATTCATCCATAACACCTTTCCGGAGGCCACCTCTTTGTCCCTCAACGTCTTCACTAGTCGATCAAGGATTTTCACCGGAATCTCTTCATAGGAAAGATTCTTATCAACTCCTAGACCTTTGATAAAAATAATGGACTTAGGTTTACCAATGCACTTCTTAAGCATGGACACATGGATTATCGGGTTAACCAAAGCTAGCTCACAAGGTAATCTTAATTCGTACACAACCTTACCAACCCTTTGCAAAATATAATAGGGACCCACATAACAAGGACTTAATTTTTCTTTCTTGCCAAATCTCACCACCCCTTTCATGGGTGAGACTTTCAAATGTCGGCATAAGACTTTTGTCGGCTATAAGTTTTTAACAATCGATTCCTTATGAAAGGAACTTTCTCCAAGATCTTCTAAATCAAGTTGCGACCAAGAATTGAAGATTCACAAACTTCAAACCATTCTATTGGAGATCTACATCTCCTACCACAAAAAGCTTCTAAAGGAGCCATGGATATGGATGAATGGTAACAATTGTTATAACAGAACTCTACCACAGGCAAGTGCTCATCCCAACTTCTTTTTAAATCTATCACACACGCTCTAATAATATACTCAATTTTGAATAGTATGCTCTGCTTGACCATCCGTTTGACTATGAATAGCGTGCTCAACTTCACTCTGGTACCCAACCCTTTTTGATACGACCACTAAAATATAGATGTGAATTGTGCTCCCCTATTCGATATTATGGAGAGAAGGAGACAATTGAGACTTAGAAATTCATCTATATATATCTTGGCAAAACCCACTACCGAGTAAGTGGACTTAATGGGAATAAAGTGAGCGGACATCGTCATCCTATCCACTACCACCCATATAGAGTAGTTTTACCTTTGTGTCCAAGGAAATCCCACTATAAATTCGGTATTAATGTCTTCCCAATTCAAAGAAATAAATTTGATTTCATGAAGTAAACCACCCAACTTTTGGTGTTCGGCTATCACTTGTTGGCAATTTGGACTTTGCAACAAATTCCGCTATGTCCCTCTTCAAGCTATCCCACCAAAATAATTTTCTAAGTTCATGATACATCTTTGTAGAACCAGGATGAATTGAATAACGATAACCGTGAGCTTTGTCTAGGATTCGTTTTATCAAATCATCCACATTGGTCACACATAATCTCCATTAATACCTAAAAACACCATCCCCACAAGGAGAATGACTCATTAAGCTTACAAAGAACAGATTCCTTTAAATCCATCAATGATGAATCAAGGTTTTGCTTAGACTTCACCTCAACAACCAAAGATGACTAAGAGTTATGATAAACCATTAAACCACCATTTGGGGAATCTTCCAATCGAAAACCCAAACAATCCAACCTATGGACATCTTTCACTATGTATTCCTTTCCCTTTTAATTATTAGACACACTACCCATGTTCATACAAAATAGAGCATCGGCAACCATGTTGGCCTTGTTGGGGTGATATATAACAGTCATGTGTAATCTTTCAACAATTCCAACCACCTTCATTATCGGAGATTTAACTCATTTAAGTAAACACATATTGAAGAATCTTGTGGTTGGTATAAACATCAACATGAACACCATATAAATAATGCCTCAATACTTTCATGGCAAGCACCATGACCGCTATCTCAAGATCATGAGTTGGGTTGTTTTTCTCTTGGATCTTAAGTTGTCTCAAAGCATACGCTATAACTTCCTCATGTTACATAGGGACACCACCCAATCCCACTCAGGATGCATCAGAATATACCATAAAATTGTTAGTGCCCTCCAGTAAAGTCAACACCGGAGCGGTGGTAAACCTTTCTATCAAGGTTTGGAAGATTCTCTCATAAGCCTCTGACCACTCAAATTTTACATTCTTTTGGGTCAAGGTAGCCAAAGGAGATACAATGGACATAAAACCATCCACAAACCTCCTATAATACCCGGATAGACCAAAGAAACTTGTAATGTTGCTCGGAGCCAATGGTCTAGATCAACTTCTAACTGCCTCGGTTTTCTTTAGATTAACCTCTACAACCTCACTAGAGATAACATGACCAAGAAACGCCGCCGACCTTAACCAGAACTCACATTTGCTATATTTGGCAAATAATTGGTATTTCTTTAAGACTTATAACACCACTCTCAAATGACCCATATGATCACCCTTATTCTTCGAATATACCAAAATTTCATCTATGAAGACAATCACAAAGGCATGGAGGTAGTTTTAAAACACCCTATTCTTTGGGTCGATAAATGTCGTCGGGGCATTAGTTAACCCAAAAGACATCACTCTAAACTCAGAGTGATCATATCTTGACCGAAAATGATGGTAATATCTTCATGTCTCATCCTGAGTTGGTGCTATCCCGACTGTTAGTCAATTTTGGAAAACTAGCTTGCCCCTTGGAGTTGATCAAATAAGTTGTCAATATAAGGGAGAGGATACTTTTTCTTAATGGTAACTTTATTATGTTTTTGGTAATCAATACACATCCTAAGGTACCCATCCTTCTTCTTTACAAATAACACCGGAGAACCCCATGGGGAAATACTAGGTTAGATGAATCCTTTGTCTAGTAAATCCTTGAGTTGAGCCTTCAACTCTTTCAATTCGGCCGAAGACATCCGATAAGGAGGAATTGAAATGGGATATGTATTTTGTAACAAGTCAGTACAAAAATCAATTTCTCGTACAAGAAGAATTCTGGGAAAATTATTAGGAAAGACCTTTAGAAATTCCCTCACTAAAGGCACTGACTCAATGGGAGGAACTTCGGAGTATAAATCTTTGACTCTTACAATATGGTATACACACCCTTTAGAGATCATCTTAGAAGATTTAAGACATAAATGACATGACTTCTAGGAATAGAACTTCCCCTGTTCCACTCTAAGACGGGTTCATTAGGAATGTTAAACTTTACAATTCTAGTCTTTAAATCAATGGAAGCAAAAGAAGGATGCAACCAATCCATCCACAAAATAATATCAAAATCAACCATATCATGTTCTACTAATTCAACATGATTAAATCTATTGGAAAACATCATATGGCAATTTATATAAACTCTTTTTTCGACGACTGACTCACCCACTGGGTAGTCACCATAAAAGGTTCATTTAAGATATCGAGCAAAATATCAAACTTTCTAGCTCAAAAGGAGTAATAATGACAAGGTACCACCCCAATCAAGTAAATCATAAACATTTATAGAGAAGAATTATAAAATACTATCACTACTTCGGGAGAACTCTCTTGTTCACCCCTAAAATTGAGAGAAGAAAAGTGATTCGTTTTGAAGCATCAAAATTAGAATTACTTGCTTGTCCACTCCCCTTATCTTTCCCCTTCAAATAAGGGCAATCTCTAACCTTGTGACAATGTTTAGCACAACCAAAACAATTACTGGTTGCCACTAAGAATTTGATCACATGACCCATACCACACTTGGTATAAGTAGGATTTTCACTAGGTAAGTTTCCACTCTTTCCCTTTTGGGTCTTAGGATTAGTCATCGTATCATCGCGAGCCTTAGGGAACTTAGAAGTAACTTGATTAGATAATCTCTTCTTGAATCTAGGCTTATCTTAAATTTCCATCATCCCCTTTAAATAAGCACTTTAAAAAGTCTTGGCATTATTGGCCTCTCTATTCTTCCTCCTTAGTCTACTTTCTTCAACTTTTGAAGCATGAACCATTATACGAGAAATATTCATATTGTTATAAATCATAGTCTAACGATATTCTTACACCACATCATCAGATACTCCTGTAATAAAATGACTCATCTCATCCCTAGGGTTAGCCACCAAGGATGGAACATACTTAGAAAATTTTGTAAACTTAAAGGATTAGTCAAGTACATTTGTACCTCCTTGATGAAGGTTAATGAATCCTTCCACCTTTTATATTCCCTCAACTCTCTAAGAAAGAACCGATCGAGGAAAGCCCTCTTGAAGATCTCCCAAGTCAACGGACCCTCTCAGAACCCTATTGTCTCTCCATTGGTTGTGCAAAGTTTGTGCCACATCTTTGAGTTTATCGGCAGCCAACTGGGCCTTTTCAACAGTACTAAAATCCATAGCAAATAGGATCTTACATACCTCATCTAGAAAATCTTGAGGGTATTTATTGGACCTTGACCCATAAGACATAGAAGGGTTCAAACTAGTGAAATCACTCAAACGAGATTACGTAGTTCTAGCATGATGAGGCACAAGGGGTCCAACTTTGAAATTTACTTGGGCCGTCATGGCTTTGACTTAAGAAGTGAATGAATTAGATTGTGGAGCCATTGCTTGAGCCAGATTGATAAAAGTTGCCCTTATCTCTCCATTGGTCATTGCTGGAGGAGCAACTCATTCGCAATCCCTTCCTTGACCCTTTGTGCAGCTGCTCTTCGAGTATTCATACCTATAACCACAATAAAAATCTTACGTGAAATCATATATAAAGTATACTCTAGAGGCACAAAAATACATTACAATACAATAAGAATTTCCTAAGCATCATATAGTCTCTCATTCGTAAGTGTGGAGCAGTTCACAATTATGAATAAGAATCAACGTATATTTGGTTTAGTAAGACATGGATGCTAATGATATTCAACCTCATGCTCTGATATAAAGTTATTCAAATCTGGGAGGCACCCCTAAGACGTAACAGGGATCGTCATCCTCCAAGAGGATTTAGACTAGCCTCTTAGAATTCTTCAGAACATATCATGGGTTAAATTGTGAAAAATTTTAAGCTTTTAATTCTACTTTTACATTGAGGTTAACATAGACCTCTTGTAACATTCCAGAAAATTACTTGTCTAGTGAACAGCGAATAGGTCGTTAATAATGTGTATTGGGTGTACATAGGCTTCCTAATGCCCAACATTTAAAAATATTGGGCATTTTATAGAAAATTCGCTAAGGAGTGTTAGCCAATTTCTATATATACCTAAATAAGCATAACATGATCCAAGCTTGTTTAGAATTGTACCTGCAATGAAGACCCTAGGATAAAATTATGAATTTCATCATGTATTTATTCTAAACCCAATTTATTAGGTACTAGGAATGCAAGTGTCAAGCCTAGAACCATAGCACATAACCATTTAAAATGATCATGTAAATTAAGAAGTGCCCAAGGACATAGTGAGGGTCCTTGGGACAATAAGTAAACATTCCCAAATGAGAAATCAAGAATAATTAGTTAGGAAAGTACAACCAACCAATGTGAAACCACACGGGCAAACATGTTGGAATCGTCCAAGAGGGGACCACCCTAACCGAATTTGGTTAGCGTAGTTAAGGGGGGGGGGGTAGGCGTGCACATGGGTTATACCATGTGCGGCCTATCTCTCTCACTAAGTTTAGACTCTAACCTTCTGACCTAACTAACTAACTAACCAAGGACAAAGCGAAATAAACTAATTAATGCGGACGACAACCTAAGAATTAAATTTGGAGACAAAAACCTAGTAACTAGTTAAAGAGACAACCTAGTATCTAACAAAGGATTATCCAAAAGGTTGGTTATGGTACTTAAAACGTAGGGATACTTTAGTAATTAACCTAGGTTATTTAATTAATTAATTTATCATCTTAATTAATTTATTTAAATGGACAAAGCCGAAATCACAAAGCAATTTCTAGATTTTGGTTAAAGCAAGCAAAAGACAACCTAGTACCTAACCTAGGATTGTCCAAAGGGTTTGTTATGGTCCTAAAAACTTAGGGATAATTTATTAATTACCATATGTTACTTAATTAATTAATTTATCTGCTTAATTAATTAATTTAAAAGGGAAAAACTGAAATCACAAAGCAATTTCTAGATTTCTGTTAAGACAAGAAAAAGATAGTCTAGTAGCTAACATAGGAAGGTCCAAAGGGTTAGCTATGGTTATAACGAATAAGGGGTACTTTATTATTTACCATAGGTCACTTAATAAATTAAATTATCCATTTAATTAATTAAATTAAAGGGTTCAAACCGAAATTCTTACAATAACCTAGTATAACTCAGGAAACATCCTAGTACTCAACATAGGATTGTCCAAAGGATTAGTTATGGTTATAACGACTTAAGGGTACTTTAGTAATTACACTAGATCACTAATTAATTAAATTATCCATTTAGTTAAATAAATTAAAGGGGTCAAAACGAAATTCTTACATTAACCTAGTATAGCTCAAGAAACGTCCTAGAACTTAACCTAGGATGGTCTAAAAGGGTTAGTTATGGTTCCAATGACTTAGGGGTACTTTATTTATTAACCTAGGTCCCTTAATTAATTAAATTAGACATTTAATTAATTAATTTAAAGGGTTCAAAACGAAATCATTAGGAAAAATTTCAGATTTGACTAAGTGTTGTGTTTTCCCAGATCTAGTCAATCTAGGAGGGGATTTTTAGCAATTAATTAATTTAATTAAACTATCAAGCCTTAGTTAGATGATTCAAGATCAGTTCATAAGCCTAAAAATCACAATCAGACACTCATAGAACAAAACGCTAAAACGAACGAACCAAAGAGGCAGAAAGTTCGTACATGTTCTATGCGATTTCAAGGGTTCTCAAAGTTTTCGTTGAAGGTATTCTTCGTAGATTAAGTTATACATATGGTATGGGTTTTATATCATGGAATTCTTTCTCCAGGAGAATTTTTAAACGTTTCAAACTCATGAATTTCGAAATTAGGGTTGTTTCCCAATGATATTATTGAACATCTATCTCCCTAGTTATCCTTGTTTTCGATTCTTTAAGTATATAGATGTAATCTTGAACATGTTGTTTGTATGTGGTGCTTACTGATTTTATAAGTTCTTGATTTACTAATCATTAATGAGGTCTATTGATTGGATTCAAATGATTGAGTGATTAGTTACACAGATTAAGGAATGACGTAATGCTTTGTTTTGCATTCGAGAAAGATCAAGTTGTTATGAGTTGTTTATGCAGTTGAGTCTATTGTTATAGTCTTTTAATTGAATGATAATTATAAGTTAATTGAATGTAAAAAGTTTGGCTTACAACAAATGAAGTTTAAATGACCACCATAAACTATGTACAAAATATTAGCTCCCAAAATGTGTGAAGTTATACTAATCTTAATTCAAAATATGCAAAGTCATATTAATCTCTACATCAATGAACTCATAAAATAGGGTATGCCAATCAATAGGACAAGTCCCAACATACCCTATCCAGACGAACTTCTGAACGTAATAGTATTGAATAAGTAGTTATAAGTTTAATAAAGAATAAAAGCTAGTCCATGAATCTATAATGCCAAACACATCTTCATAGCTTGGCCAAACCAAGCATTGAATTGATCTAGTAATTTAATCAAAGATAAAAAGTTCAAGTGTAGTGAAAGTTTGCTTATGCCAATAAATTTTCCGACAACATTATTTCAAAAATATGTAATTGAATTGTCTAATGATTTTATGAAATTGTACTTGAATGAATTGCCTGCCTTATGCCAATAAAATGGCTAACAATACATTGTCGAAGAGTGATGAATGGAATTGGCTATAATGTTATCTTTAAATAATTAAAATATTGGTTAATGGCTAAGGTATACCAAACTAAACATGAATGAGTGTAACTTTGGCTTGTGCCAATAAATTGTCTATGAAGTCTGTTTCAAATTTTCTAGGCCAATACTAGTTTTGTGCTAATCATATAGGCAAAGTATTGAAACGACAATATAAGCACATATAAGGTAATTAATGAATACATATCCAAAGAAATTCCAAACATTGGTACAAGTCCCAACATGCCCTAACTAAATGAACTATGAACATAATATTTAATTTATTCAGTGAAGTTGTCTTCGTCCATAAACAATGATATGAAGCTATCAAACGAAACTAAGCAAGTAACGTGAGTAATAACATAACTAAAGATATGTAAGTTAAGAAAGTGACCAGAATGAGGTGTTAAAAAAAGTGAGACAAGCCTCACATATGCCTAAGCTCCTATGTTAAAAATACTTAGGATGAAGGTGTTCGAATGTAAGAGACAAGTCTCATTACCACCAAATATGTTAT
This sequence comes from Solanum pennellii, assembly GCF_001406875.1. Classification (NCBI taxonomy): domain Eukaryota; kingdom Viridiplantae; phylum Streptophyta; class Magnoliopsida; order Solanales; family Solanaceae; genus Solanum; species Solanum pennellii. Next base: position 38,616,014 of record NC_028640.1, read on the forward strand.
GTAAGGACAATTCATATTTGATCAATGTAAAGAATAGTATGATAAGTCATCAATAGAGTAAGTAAATCTCAATCTAGAAGCAAGCTTCCATAATGTTTGGGTCAACTCTAAAAGATAAGAAGATAATGAAAGTGATCAAAACACCGATACACTAGTTATGAGCATGTGGTTGCACGTGTAATGTGGTTGCACGTGTAATTCTAATGAGATGAGGCTACAACCAAGGTGGATAATTAGTCTCCTTACGTCCCTAGTTTTGGAACTATATCTAGCCAACATAGGAACTAGCCTGTGGTTTCCACCTAAGAGATCTACGTATGTTTCGATCTCACCTTGGCCAGTGAGATCACCTATTTTTGGTGTGGGGTAGACACTTGATTTCATGTTTATCTCACATGATCTATGTGGGTTAATTCTCTAAAAGATATTCTTGGTTCACTGTAGCCATTATCCACCCCTCTAGGTGTGGGGTAAACACTTGAGATGGATTCACCTTAGCCAGGAATCACCCCTTTTAGGTGTGGGGGCAGACATTTGGATTTCATGAGTAGCTCACATGATCTAGATTCATTTTAAATGGTTAATCACCTCTCTTCCGTGTGGGGAATACACTGGATTTCATGTTAGCTCGCATGATCTTACTTCTAAAGATGTCTCTAAGAAATCAAGTAAGAAAGATGATGGAATGTATTTTCAAAGTAAGCTATGAAAGTAGAGTTTAAAAATGTCAATTGCCAATATGATTACCAATGAAGTTTCAGCAAATAATGGGCAAAGCCAAATAAATTTTGCTTATAATATCTTCTTTTATGATGCCAATAAGTGGGAGTAGAAACGTAATAACAAATCAAAGCTTCATAACTTCCCTAATATTAAAATTATGAAATAAGTGGAATAGACAATAGATAATGGCTTATGAAGTGTAAATGAATACATCATGTAATGAATGACTCATTGTAAGGATAGTGAAATCATTCTTTAGTCCTTGGATTACTTACTTGATTCATTGTGGGTATTGGACTACAATGAATCATTGCACTTGAAAGTAAAACATAGGACCAAGGAAATATTCAACTACACAACAACAAGAAAAAAAAGACTGAAAATTAAACTATGTGTCAAGAATAGAGCTAACAGATTAGGGGATACTAAAATTTCAAATCTTGTCCGAAGTTATTCTAAAAAGATGTGGATGATTCTAATGTCTTGTTATCACATATAAATTATTTGGGTGATTTGAATGCATTAAAATACATCATTTTCATAGCACAATTTACAACTAACGAATTAGGAAAGTCTAGCGACTGCACTTTCTAGAGATGGCATGTTGTTTAGGAAGAGCTTACCTTCAACATGCATAACCTTATGTGTATCTATGCCTACACAAATACTTAGTATAAGTGGTGTACTAACCCTATAAAATTTACTATTTTTTTAGGTGCAGGTCATAGAGCACATTGAAGATTCATCGCAGCGGTTCAGACTCATCATTATCCAGACCATTCAGTAGGTCCTCTTTATTTTGAGGATGCTCTAGTTTTAGTCTAGCGTTAGTATTTAGACTTAGCTAGTAAATGTTGTCCCTAGAGTTTCTTTCGTCATTTATTTGAATCTTTGTAATAAGGCCATTTTGGAAAACTAATATGATATGGTATTCTTTGATTTGAATTGATTCCGCAATTGTTAGATGGTTGTCCTTTAACTTGAGCTTAGTATATGATGTATCTACGTAAGAAGTATATGAAGTATATGTATACTTCATTAGTTTAAAAAGTTCAAACATTTTCCGCAAATTTATCTAGATGAATGTGATGAATGCAAGAAGAGGCTAGTTTGCGACCTCTAAGAGGTCAACAACGCCGGTTGCAATTCGGATTCCAGAATCCGGGTCGTGACACCTCTCACTTACACATAATACATGCATAGGGCATTTACATAGCATCCTCTCATAAGAAGCACTACATAGGATTATACTTTTATTTTACATATATAAGATATCAATATAGATTCATAAGAAGTCTAGGATAAATCTCATATTAAACCATCTAGATCGGATACGATGTTCGGGAAAAGACCTTACTGCATTCAATATAAGACACATATAGGCATAACAACTTTTGTCATCAAATGAAATATAAAGAAAAAATGTTTCTCTAATACTAAACAACATACAATGGAAAGATAGTGTAACAACCCTTAAAATCGATAAGATAAGAAATGCTTAATGTGCCAAGAATGCTTATGATTAGACTAGGGTTCACATGGATTGATGCGCGTAGAACCAGACCTATTAACCCTTTCTACATCAAACCCAAATAACATTAAGAGTTATTTGAGCTTGAAAAGGTTCGCTCTAACAATGTAGGGCTCTCGAATACGAAGATTTACTCGAAGGAGTCTTTACCGCACTTAAAAGAGGAAATCTTATGTTCAAAGAGTCTAGGGGTAGAATGGTCTTTTTCTTCGATAAGGGTAGCATCCTAATTACCCTAAATATGTAATTAGTTATTTAATTAATAATGTGGAGGTGTAATTTGGGGAGAGATGGCCGAAATTGGGCTCTTGAAGTGAAGTCTTGCTCCACCCAGGTGCGAACCTAGGTTGAAGCAATGAAGTGAAGTGATTTTTATTTAAACTATTGAATTAATGTAATTAATTAATAATTTTTATTCATTATATACATTAAAATTAGAAAAAAAACCAGATTTTTATTAAATAAACAAAACCCTATTGACTAAGTCCTAAAACTAGACTCATAAGCCTCGTACAAGTCCACTCTCTCACGTTTATCTCTCCACTTTGACGCTCAGTATCTATTATTCTTTCTCACGTATTTTCTATGAGAAAGTAATATATAAAAGCATAAAAATAAACCAAGTTCTTCACACTTGAAGAACTCGCACGAAATCACAATAAAACAAACATTAAACTCACACTAGGCTAAGGGAGGTTATCAATCGAGTGGAGTTGATATTGAGGAGGCTTAGACGTTTTCTTGGGTGAAGTTTTTGGGCAGAAAGTCAAGATTTTAACATCAAAAAGGTATGGGTTTTCTTCTCTCTTGTTCCCTTTGCCAATAGACCCCTTAAGGTTCATATTATTCGTCTGAAAAACTAGGATTGTTTCCCCTTTTGCATGCCCCTGTCACTAGCTCCCAATGAATCGTAGGTTAGGAATGGTTGCTGGTAGATTTAGGTGTATATTATATTTTAGTGATGAATATGATTATGTTTTTCTACTTGAAATCGTATGAAAGATAACCTATGTGTTACGGAACTATGTGCATGTGTGTGCAAAAATGTAGCAGTGACTATGTGTTCTCAGATTAAGGCTCCAAAATTGATAATTTTTAGTTTGTTATTTTACGTGCATAAACCTTTGTAAATCTTGATGTTCATTAAAATGAAAGTGTGGCTGATTTATGTATCAACCTTTTGCCTAAACGAATTGATGAACAATGCACCCCAAAACATCTTAAATGATCTACAAATTACCCTATGAATTCAAGTGTAAATGTTGAAGGAAGTGAGCTGGAAAATGTGACAAAATTTCCAGAAAATTATATGTTGTTTTCGGCTAAACACAGATGTATAAATCTTGAAACTGAAATGGTTATAAATTAGGTGAGGTCATTCGGAATCGAACTCCCGACCTCACCCTTGTAAAGCACTAAAACATGAAAAGGGAAATGGGGTCAAGGGGGATTGATCTTGGGTGTGCTGGCTGAAAAGTAAAGTACTAAAATTAATAAAACTAAAATTGTAGGCATGAAAATCAAACCCATGACCTAACATATGTGAAGGAGAGTAGAGGAGAAAGGGAAAACAAAAAATCAAAAGAAAGGTGAGTCGTGGGAATCGAACCCACGACCTCTAGGCAGGCTGCGAAATAAAAGAAAAATTAATAGAGGATGTAGGGGTTTGATCCCACAATCTCATGGTCTATGAGAATTGGACAAGGATAATTTAATGTAAAAATAAATAAAAGAGTTTGTGGGGGTTCGACCCCACAATCCCTCTGTCAAGTAAGAGGAAATTTTAAGGAGAAAAACAAAGAGGGAATGTTGATGTTGGGGCTCGATCTAGGGTCCAAATGTTAGGTGGACTAAAAATAAAATCAATGAAAAATATAAGTGTTGTCCAAGGGATTCGAATATAAGTTCCCTTGCCCTAATTTCGTATTGACACATAAGTCATACGTGAATTAAATGTTCAAAAATAATGCCTCCTACTTAGATCTAAATTGAGATCTTGGCATACATACAAGATGCATAAGTCTTTTAGTATATAATCTTAGGAATATATGAATCACTTAAACGAACTATGAATGAAGCCTCATGGCTTATATGTGTTAACCCATAAGTCTAGCATAAAAAAATAAATGAACCTTAGATGTATACAGTATAATGATGAATTCAACAATGAAATTATGAAATGAACAGTGATATGATGAAACCCTAGAAGGGGTTAAGTAAGTGTGTGTAACACACCAAATTTCCATGCGCATTGGCATATAATGAAATGAACATTTACGTAAAAAGGGGTGAGTAATTCTTAAGAGCACATGTGCTAATGTTAATGAATTTGGTGACAACATAATATGAGGCAAATATAAAAGATGAGAGCAATCTCAAATAAGCCTACGTAAATGTTAAAAAAACGTACTCACCTATGAGAGTATAAAGTTAATGAAGAGACCAGTCTCTATTAACACTCTAATGAAAGTATTGAGATTAACACACTTAATACTAATGATGAGATGATAAATAATCTATGAAGCTATGATGTCCTCATACTAGAAGGCGGCTTCCCTGACATATGAGTTGAATCTAATGTAACTTTATATAGTGAACAGATAGACTACCTATGAGCGGTGATGCCTTCTTTCCAGAAGGGCTGAGGTTCACGTAAAACTCATGAGATCAGACTGTCCGGTATGGTATGGGTGTACTTATATCTCCTAGTCTTATAACCTATACTGACAATATAGGGATCTGGTGAGGTTCAATTCCCATGTACGCTAGCATGTTTTGGATAAATTCTGTCGGTGATTCCACCTCTTCTCGGTGTGGGGTTTCATGACACTAGATTTCATGATGCTCACATGATCTATGTCGGTTGAATTTTAAGTTTTCAATGAAAGTATGAGGTCAGCCTCAAATGATACACATAATGAAACTAATGATACCAAAGGTGTTAGAATAGGATAATCAAGAGGTGAGTTAGACTCAAGTAATGACATTAGGTAATTCTTGGTCATTGCACAACGAACCTGATAAAAGCCTTAAACTACATCCTAGGTATAGCTGGTGTTTACAATGGCCCATGAATGAAATGAAATGAAGTACGTATGAATGTACGAAGCAGACTGTGTGTTTGCTAAAGAAGACTCCCTAGTTGAGGTCCCATATGTTAAGCCCTCATTTTTCAAATTCTTTCTGTCAAGTCCATGATCCCAAGGTCTCATGGCATACGAATAAATGATATGAAAAACTTTATGTGTTATATGAATTGTGATATGTGTTCTGTGTAGGCTGTTGTGTGCTGTGTGCAAAATGTTAAGTATGATGATGCACGTTACTCTCATGGCATAACTTTCCTAATCCAAATTTTAAAAGATCATAAACTTTCCTAACCCAGATTTGGAAAGTTCACTCACTTTCCTAATCTCAATTAGGCAAATCCACTAACTTGACCTGCTATAATCATGTTGCTAGGAAAGAGCTATTTTTGCTCATGCAGGTCCTTGGTGTGTGCTTGCATATACCCATACTTAGTACAGTGTGTACTAACCCTATATAACTCTAAACTTTTAGGTGCAGGCACAAGTGGATGCTAGAGCTACAAGATCAATGTTGCAGTTATCCGGACGTCAACCATTCATCCGAACATGGTAGATCCTCATGCTTTCGAGGATGCTTGACCATTTACATTCTAGCTTAGTTGTAGTATTGAGCTAGTGGAGTATGTTCCACTAGAGTTTCTTTCCCATTTTTGTTGAGACACTGTATTGATGCCATTTTAGCAAGTACATCTTTATCGTTATAATAAACTGCTTTTTGCATGTGATGATCTTAATGTTAGATTGTTGATTGTGAATAATTATATATGTAATAGAATGTTTAGTAAGCATGTTAGGAAATAAAATGTTTCAAATTTTCCGCTAAAATTAACCTAGATGAAGTAAGAATGACGTATGTAGGCTTGTCTGCCTCCTCTGTGAGGGTAACGACGCTGGTCTCGTCTGAGGTTTAGATTCCGCTCGTGACAAATAGTGGCATTATCCTCTGAAAGTGAGGACCTACCGAACATGGAGAATGAGAACCCAAGTTATCATCAAATGAACCTCTAAATCTCAATGATCGGAACCTACATTTTTAGTAACCATAAAAACATGGGTTAGTACATTACTTGTACTAACTATGTGAATGTGCACATAATGCATTCGAAAATTGAATGAGAAAGGGGAATTTACTTTAGAAAACATGCTAAGTCATTTGAAAAGCCTTATGCACATTAAAGAACCCCTATAAGACAATAATCACATGTTCATTAAGAAAATATCATATGTATCACAAGACCAACATCATCATGTATAATCAAGTCAACATGTGTAGTAGCACTTTTGAGTATATAACCAGACAACTCCAACATCAGGTCATAATGACAAAGAATGTATAAGTGTTCATACCATTACATAAGTTATAAAAAACTTACTCATAATCCAACATCACGTGTACATGTGTCATGACCAAGAAAAGCCCTATAACCATACTCAACCAAGTAAACCAAACAAAGGACCACAAACATTGTCTATTTTCAAATAAAAGAACATCACGAGTAGATATCATCATAATTAGAAATAAAGACCAATATCATATTCATCAATAATAATCATCATGTAAGAATATCATCATATAAAATCAACATCATACTTTTCATAATATCATGCATAAGAACAAAATCTTTGGACTCCTCTTAGAGTCAACTTGTCCAATTTCTAGGTAGAGTACCACACCCCAACCTATACTAAGTCAAACCCCTTAAGTCACCCTAGTTAGTGTTCACTATTGTACTTCATGTTTACTTTCAGGAACACTTGCCTTATCTGACATAGACCACATGAGCTAAATGTTTAATCCGGCCGGTGTAATATCCCGAAAATGACTCAGGTGAACTAGACACTAACATGTTTTTAGCGATGGTATAAGGTCCGAAAATGGGATATAATATTTTGTTGAGGCAATGTCTAAATGTTTAGGTGATTTTGAATTGAAACGTCAAGGGACGCCTAAGACGTTCGATAACTATGTCACCTATGTGCCTCATATGTGGTTTTATGTGTTTATTTGTGATTCATGAGGTTAAAAAATCCTATAAATAAGTTTTTATTGTGTATATAGGTAGTGTGTAAAGTTTCGTGATGTTTGGACATCAAACGTCCAAGAACCTCCATGACGTTCAAAAGGTTTTCCTTGAAACGACCTTGTGTGTCTAGGATGTTTTGTAGAGATTTACGTGTTTGTTTTAGATGAATTTCATGTTAGAGGTCCCAAACACGTATAGGAACATGGTTGAGTTGTAAAATTCCTGGAAAATATCCCAAGGACCATACAAGGGTCATTGAGGATGGACCCATGTTTGTGGCGAAGACTGCCCAAGACAGCCCACCTACGGATGGCAATCGATGCACACTGGGTCAGTAGACGCCCCGTAGGTGAAGTATAGTTGATGGAAACTTAGGATTAGTGAAGGATAGGCCAAATATCAGCTTCATTTCCTAACCACGGACCAACTGGTTGGTCCGTTTTCAAGGGACGGGCCGTCGTTGGGTCTGTCCCAGCGCAACTTCAGTGTGAGTTTAGGGGTGAAGTTGTAAATTCACCCCACATCCAAATTATAGATTGGGAGGTTCCTAAAGGGTATTTTGGGTATTTTAATTATGTTTATAAGCCTAAAACACTTTGAATATTTCATTCTTCAAAATCAAAACCCAAATTCCCTTAAAACATATCTAGAACTCCATTGGAGCCAAAACTCAAGGAAGGGCTTGGATTGGATAATTGAGTGGAGATTCTTCATCAAATTGAAGGATTATCTTCATTGAGGTATGATTTTGATCTTTGAAACTCTCTTCATCAAAGATCCTAACTTTGAAAGAAGTTTTGTAACGTTTTCTAAGATGAATGGTCCAATTGCATGATCTATCCATGGGTTCTTGCATTTAAGGTTTTAAAGAGTTGTATATTGTTTGAATTTTTATTGATTAGATGATTTTAACATAATTAACCCGTGAACCCATTTAATTGATGAACCTATGTAATTGATCAACCCTAGTTTTTGACTACTTTATAGGTTGACTGATTTGTACTTGATGCTTATGATTTCTAGTGTAGTTTTCTATGGGTTATTGATAAATATAATAATTGTATTAAATTGATATCTAGGTTGTGTTATATTTATCATATTTATTCAATTGACATAGTTTTATTGAGTATCATAGTTTTTATATTGAATTAATGTTCATGGCCATGGTTATCGACCTTACGGTATTGAAATGGATGATTTAGCATTGGATTGAAGTGTTGAGGATGGAGTGGTGGTACGATGACCTAATTCCCTTTATTTTATGTTAATTATACTTCAATTATGTGGTGATTGGTATGGTCCACTTATGATGGCGGTGTTATGTGCTTTACTTGCAATTGATGCGGCCTTGTCGGCGTTACTTTATGCAATATGATGATCATGGTCTTGTCTGCAACTACTTGAAGTGTTTTGATGATTTTTTTAGTTTATTATGTGAAGTTGCATAATATCTATCTACATAATAAGTAATTGTGGAAGTATATGTGTCCTCCTATTGATATTATCAAGGTGATCATGTTAGACTATGACTATGTCTTTATGTGTGTAGTCTTAAGGTTGATGAATGAATATTCTTACTTGAATATATGAGTCTATAATGTTCATATTGATGATTATATGATAGTGTATAGGATGACTTAAAGATGATAATGGTTATTTCTATGTGCTTCTAGAATGACATGTAATATGTGTTAAAGTCAAGTATGTTGTGTGTTGTCTTGGTTGACTAGTGTCCCTTGCTTGATGCATGTATGAATGTGAATATGAGCTTGACTTAGGATGCTAAATCCTCTTAGTCTTGTATGTATGAATAAGATGTGACCTTGAAGAATTTTAAGAAGGTCTTTATGTGGAACTTTGAACCTACTGGCAAGGTTATGAATGTTGAACTCGAAAGTCGTAATCGTTTCTCTTAAGTAAAGGAATGAAAGACTTAAGGTTGGTTTGATGGAATGGCATCATATCAATCGTTACAAAATTCATTATGAACTTATTGTCTCCATTGTATGGTAGCCTAGTGGGCTACTTTGGTAGGGCAAATGTTATTGAGTTATCAACTAGATATGGAAACCCTTTATATAAACCTTTAATGTAAATACCTTTGTGAGAATAGCACCGAGTGAGTATGGTAAAAGGAAGTCGTTCTAGTTAAAGAATAAGACTAGAGTACAAAGAACACCCTTCATATTTCTTAACCATGTGCCTACATGGGATGTGTCAAAGTTCTACCATTGGCAAGTAGAACATCCTCATCGGAGTAGGTTAGAACTCCGGATTCCATATCTATCCAGCATGGTCTATGGAGGTTATTGCATATTCTCATCATATGGGATACCTACTAGCATTAGAGAAGTTTTATGAAGTTTAGGTGGTGGTATGGGACTACCATGACTGGAATCTAGACCCCAGACGAGACCAGCGTCGCTGACCTCTTAGAGGTCGCAGACCTGCCTATATACGTTGTCATTAATTCATATAGGTTAATTTTAGAAAAATATTTAAAGTTTTGTTTTCTTAAAATTTATATTGTAAAACGTTGATCTCGCATAATACTATCTACGTAAACTCATAAGCATTCACAACAACCATCTAAATAAAGATAATCAAATGAAAGATATAGTCATAAATATAGTGTTTCCAACACGACACTAATACAACATTTTAAAGTAAATGCGAAAGAAACGCTAGTGGAACATACTGGACTAGATCATGCCTACGTCTACGCTAGAATAAATTAGTACGCATCCTCGAAAGCATGAGGGCCTACAAAATGCGGATGAAAGCTCCACGTACGGATAACTTCTGCGTCGACTCCTAAGCTTTAACGTCCAGCTGCACCTGCACCTAAAAGTAGATAAATGTATGGAATTAGTACACACTTGTACTAAGTATGGATTTATGTAAGCACACACCACGTACATGCATTATTTAGAATAGCTCTCTCCTAACGATATGAGTTATGGAAAGTTAAGTCAGTAGACTTACGAAAATTGGATTAGGAAAGTCATGCAATGAGAGTAACATGTATCATCATACATATCATATTGCACACAACGCATAACATATTTCATATAGCACATAACATATGGAATATAACACACATCATAATATCTCATTCGTTCATTTGCCATGAGACCATGGAACCATGAACTTAACATTAGGACATCCCAAAATGAGGGCTCAACATATGGGACCTCCACTAGGGAGCCTTCTTTAGCAAACACAAAGTCTGTTTTATTCATTCATACTGTAATAACCCTAACAATTTATATTCTAAGTAATGCTTAATGTTTCTAGAAAGCCAATGATTAGACCGGGATCACACGGATTGATGCGCGTAGAACAAGACTTCAAAACCCTTTCTACATCCAATCCAACTAACTTGGAGAGCTAGTTGATCTAGGAAAGCTTGGGTCCAACCATGTAGGGATCTCGAATACGAAGATTTATTTGAAGAAGTCTTTACCGAACTTAAAAATGGAAAATCTTAGGTTTGGAGGGTCTAGGGGTAAAATGGTGTTTTTCTAGGATAAGGGTAGTATGGTTATTACCCTAAATATATTATAAATTAGTTAATTAATAATGTGGAGTTTAATTTTGGGGAGAGAAGCCGAAATTGGGCTCTTGAAGTGAAGTCTTGCTCCACCCGGGTTCGAACCTAGGTGGAAGCAATGAATTAAATTATTTTTATTTTAAGTTGGTAAATTTATGTAATTAATTTATATTTATTGTTTATTAGCTGACTTAAAATAAAAGGAAATCAAATTTTTAATAATTAAATAAAACCTTATTTGACTAAGTCCTAAACTAGACTCCTTAGCCAGAGAAAACTCTTCTCGCTCACGTTCATCTCTCTCTCCCACGTCTCTATCACTCTCACTCACATTTTGCTCTGCCAAATAACTTACAAAAACAGTAGTTTAACCAAAGTTCTTCACATTTGAAGAACTCACAAAGAAAATTTTTTTAAAAAAAACTAATCAAACACGTTAGGCAAATTGAGGGTTTTTCCGTCAAGTTGGTGTTGAAGATCTTGGGCTTGGACGTGTGTTTGGAGGGGTTATTTGGTAATGTATTCGAGGTTTAAACGTCAAAAACAAAAGGATTGTTCCCCTTTGCATATCCCTGTCACTAGCTCCCATTGAATCATAGGTTTGTTATGTTTGCTCGTAGAAAACTAGGGGTGAAACATGTTTTCATGATGATTATGTGTTTATATATATATTTGGAATAATTTGACTTATGTTGAAGTTTCCCAAAACATAACCACGTGTGTATGTTTGTGTTGCCACGGCTATTATTTATGGTTGAGGACTTGAAATGGCATGATAGTTCTTCATATTTCATGTACACATGTTGATGTAAATGTGATGTTCATACAAGTTGAAATGTGGCTAATTTTAGGTATAATCTCTTTTCTAAACGAATCCTTGAAAATGCACCTAAACCGTTCTAAATGCACTACGAAATTCCCCTAAGAACTAAGGTGTAACTTGATGAAAGGATGCATAAAAATTAAAAGAAAATTTCCAGCTTCTAGTGATGAATTTCGATCAGAAAGAGGGTTCAAAATGTTTAAAAATGAATTAAAATAGTGAGGTCATGGAGGATTGAACCCGTGACCTCACCATGTTAAAAATCATGAAAATTAAGAAGTAAAAAGAAATGTGGTGAAGGGGCTTCGAATCATGGTATTGGCTGGAAAATGTAACTTAAAAGAAAAAAATTAAGAAATGACAAAGGTGGGATTCGAAACCACCACCTCTCAATTAGATTTAAGGAGGAGAACAAAAGAAAAATAAATGGGGAGGTCTGTGGTTATCGACGCCACGACCTATTAGGCAGATTCAGGATGAGAATAAATGAAAACTAAAGGGGGAGGCGTGTGGGAATCAAACCCACGACCTCTTAGACCAATTAATGAGGTGAATAAAGGACAAATAAAGGGGGAGTCGTCTGGGAAGCGAACCCACGACCTCTTAGGAAGATTTAAGGAGGAGAATAAAAGAAAAATAAAGGGGGAAGGTGTGGGAATCGAACCCAAGACCTCTTAGGATGATTTAAGGAGGATAGTAAAAGAAAATTAAAGAGAGGCTGTGGGTGTTTGATCCCACAACTCATAGTCAACTCTTAGTACACAAGGAGAAAGAGATAAAAAAAATAAAAGGGTCTGTGGGGGTTTGATCCCACAAACAATCGGCCAAGTAAGAGGTAATTCAAAAGAGAAAAATAAATAGGAAACGTTGATGTTGGGGATCGATCAAGGGTACCAATGTCATGTGGACCAAAATATAGTAAACGAAAAATATTTAAGTGTTGTCTTAGGGATCTGAAATTAGGTTCCCTTGCCCAAATTCCGTGTAGATGCATAAGTCATACGTGAATTAAATATTCAAGAATAATGATTCCTACTTAGATCGAAATCAAGATCTTTGCGTACATACAAGATGCATAAGTCTTGTACTACATACTCTTAAGAAGATATGAATCACTTAAACAAACTATGAATGACGTCTCATGGCTTGTATCTATAGACCCATAAGTCTACCATACGTTTACAAATAAGTGAACCTAGGATGTATGTAATGAAATGATGTAACCCTAGAAAGGTTAAGTACGAGTGTAAAACACACTAAATGTCCAAGTGCAGGCACACAATGAAATGATTATTATGTTATGAAATGATGAAACCCTAGAAGGGTTAAATAAGTGTATGAAACACACAAATGGCCAAGTGCATTGGCATATGATGAAATGAACATTTACGTAAAAAGGGGAGAGTAATTATTAAGATCAAATTTTCTAATGTGTATGAATGTGGTGACAACATGATATGAGGCTAATTTAAAAGATGAGAGCAATCTCAAATGAGACAAAGTAAATGTTACCAAAACGTACTCACCTATGAGAGTGTAAAGTTAATGAAAAGACCAGTGTCTATGAACACTCTAATGAAAGTATTGAGATTAACACACTTAATACTAATGATGAAATGAGAAATCATCTATTGAACTATGATTTCCTCATACTACAAGCCAGCTTCCATGGCGTATGAGTTGAACGTAATGGAACTTTATACTGAGCACTAATAGACTAGCTATGAGGGGTGATGCCATCTTTAGGGAAGGACGTAGGTTCACGTAACTCTCATGAGATGAGACTGTATGGCATGTCGGGTATGGGCATCCTTATATCTTCTAGTCTTCGAACCTATACTGCCAATATAGGGATCTGGCAGGGTTCAATCCCCATGTACGCTTGCATGTTTTGGGTCACTTTGGTCGGTGATTCCACCTCTTTTTTGTGTGGGGTTTCATGACACTGTATTTCATGATGCTCACATGATATATGTTGGTTAAAGTTAAAGTTCCCAATGAATGAATGAGGTCATCCTCAAATGATTCACATAATAAAACAAATGATACCAAAGTTGTTAGGATAGTATAATAACAAACTGAGTTAGATTCAAGTAATGACATTAGGTCATTCTTGGTCATTGCACAACGAACCCGATAAAAGTCTTAAACTACATCCTATGTATAGCTGGTGTTTACACTGGCCCATGGATGAAATGAAATGAAGTACGTATGAATGAAGCAGACTCTGTGTTTTCTAAATCATCTCCCTAGTCGATGTCCCATATATTGATCCCTCATTTTTGGGAAACGTTAATGTCAAGTTCATGATTCCAAGGTCTCATGACATATAAATAAATGATATGAACAACGTTATGTGTAATATGAATTATGATATGTGCTATGTGTAAGCTGTGGTGTGTTGTGTGAAAAATGTTAAGTATGTTGATGCATGTTACTCTAATGGCATAACTTTCGTAATCCAAATTTTTAAAGCTCATAAACTTTACAAATACAAATTTGGAAAGCTCACTCACTTTCGTAATCTCAATTTGGCAAGTCCAATGACTTGACCTTATACAATCATATTGTTAGGAAAGAGCTATTCTTACTCATGCATGTCCTTGGTATGTGCTTTCATATACCCATACTTAGTACAACTGTGTAGCAACCCTATACAACTCTAAACTTTTAGGTGCAGGCACAAGTGTACGCTAGAGCTACAAGATCAACACTGCAGTTAGCCGGACGTCGATCATTCATTCGGACATAGTAGGCCCTCATGCTTTCGAGGATGCTTGACCATTTACATTCTAGATTAGTTGTAGGATTGAGCTAGTGGAGTATGTTCCACTAGAGTTTCTTTCCCATTTTTGTTCAGACATCGTATTGGTGCCATTTTTGAAAGTACATCTTTATCATTAACATAATTTGTTTCTTTCATTTGATGATCTTAATGTTAGATGGTTGATGGTGAACAATTACGTATGTAATATAATGTTTAGTAAGCATGGTAAGAAACAAAAAGTTTCTAATTTTCTGCTAGACGTAAACTAGCTGAAGTAAGAATGACATATGGAGGCTTTTATGCGACCTTTGAGATGTCAACGACGCGGGTCTTGTCTAGGGTCTAGAATCCGGTCATAAGAAAGTTGTTATCATAGCACTAGGTTAAATTCCGAGAATAATAAGTTCACATCAACTACATTGAGTAGTTTCTAAGTCATGGTAGTGAAGTGCACCACTATCCTGAAGTAGAGACTCCATGATTCGTAGGAAAATCTCCCTCTTTTAATCTTATAGTGCCTTATCTATTGTTGGATTTCTTGGTTTTAAAAGCGTATCTACCATCAACTCTTAAAGTTTCCAAAAGATGAATACAAGGAGAAAAGCAGGCGGGGAGATTGGAGGAGCGGCTACTGGGGTAATTTAAGTTTCTCCCCAGGCTCCAACTGCTGGAATAGAGATGCCTGTTAACTCAGCTGGGTTGACAGATGGAGAAGTAAGGACAACTTTTGTGCAGATGTCCCAAGCTAGCACTTTACAAGCTCAGGCTATTGAGTTTGATTGATGTGGAGAAGTCTGAGTTGACATCCTACCAGCTAAAGGATGTATCTCAATCCTGGTATAAGGTGTGGCAGGATAGCAGAGCCTTAGGAAGGGATCCTATTACTTGGGATCTTTTCAAGATGGATTTTCTAAGGCGGTTCTTTCCCAAAAAAATGAAGGGGGCTAAGGTTGAGGAATTCATCAACCTTAAGCAGGGCTCGATGTCAGTCAGGGATTACTCCCTGAGGTTCGTAAGACTTTACAGGCAAGGAGAGGCACCTTGTAGGATGTATGACATACCGCATGGGGGAGAATGTATGATGGACTCTAAGTCTTGTTATAGTTGTGGCAAACCGGGTCACCTGATAAAGGATTGTCCGAATTAGAGAAGTCAAGAACAATGGAAGGAGAGAGTTCAGCCTAATGGTTTAAGTGAATAGGCTCAAAGGAGGCAACAATTCTTCTCACTCAAATCTAGGGGTGCATGGGAAGGAACCTCTGGTGAAGTCTCGAGTAAGTAGCCTTAATTAGTCCTTTAGGTATTTGCTTGTGTATGGTGTTTATGTACTAGTATGAGGTTAATATGTTTGAGTAAACATATTGGTTGCTGATTTGTATGACTTACATGATTACTTATGTGGTGTGTTTTGATGAGATTAGTTTAGGAATGAGTTCCTTAGTTTATTAATGTGAAGCTACTAGTAGGTTTCAAGGATGTGTACCATCATGTAAATATGTGAATCAGATATTCACCAATGGAGAGTATTGAAATACCTATCTATGCATACATTCTATATATGAATTAATTATTGTTAGTAAAGAGTAGTGTTATTCGGGGACAAATGTTCCTAAGGGGGGGGGGGGGGATAATGAAATAACCCTAAAAATGGAAATGCTAAGTAATGCTTAATATGTCTAGAATGCCAACGATCAGACCGGGTTCACACAGATTGATGCGCGTAGAACCAGACCTCGGAATCCTTGCTACATCCAAGACAACTAACACGGGGAGTTATTTGAGTTAGGAAAGGTTAGGTCCAACCTTGTAGGGCTCTCGAATATGAAGATTTACTTGAAGGAGACTTTATCGAGCTTAAAAGGGAAAAATCTTTTGTTTGGAGGGTCTAGGGGTAAAATGGTGTTTTTCCAGGCTAAGGGTGGTATCGTAATTACACTAAATATTTAATAATTATTTTACTAATAAGTTTGAGGCGCATTTTTGTGAGAGAGGGCCGGAATCGGGCTCTTGAAGTGAAGTCTTGCTCCACCCGGGTTCGAACCTAGGTTGAATCAATGAATTAAATTGTATTGAATTTAAGTTGGTAAATTAATGTAATTAATTTATATTTATCATTTATTATCTTATTTAAAATAAAATAAAATCATATTTTTAATAATTAAATAAAACTTATTCGACTAAGTTCTAAACTAGTCTCCTAAGCCTAAGAAAACTCTTCTCTCCCACGCTCATCTCTCTCTCACGTCTCTATCACTCTCAGTCACGTTTTTCTCTGACAAATACTATACAAAAACAGTAGGTAAAACAATGTTCTTCACACTTGAAGAACTCACAACGAAAATTATAAACAAACAACTAATCAAACACGTTAGGCAAATAGAGGGTTTTTTCGTCAAGTTGGTCTTGAAGCTCCTTGATATGGACGTGTGTTTGGAGTGTTTATTTGGGCATCAAGTCGAGGTTTGAACGTCAAAAAGGTATGGGTTCTCTTATATCTTGGTCCCTTTTTCAAGAGACCCCTTAAGGTTCAGAATATTCATTCCAAAAATTAGAATTGTTCCCCGTTGCATGCCCCTGTCACTAGCTCCCATTGAATCATAGGTTGGTTATGTTTGCTGGTACAAAACAGGGATGAAACGTGTTTTCGTGATGTTTATGTGTTAATATATATGTTTGAAATTATGTGACTTATGTTGATGTTTCCGAAAATGTAACTACGTGTGTATGTTTGTGTTGTTGTGGCTATTTTTTCATGGTTTAGGACTTGAAATGGCATAATAGTTCTTTATATTTCATATAAACATGTTGATGTAAATGTGATAATTATATGAGTTTAAATGTGGCTAATTTGAGGGATAATCTCTTGTCTAAACAAATCCATGAGAATGCACCTAAAACGTTCTAAATGCACTATGAAATTTCCCTAAGAACTAAGGTGTAACTTGATGAAAGGATGCTAAAAAATTAAAAAGAAATTTCGAGCTTTTTATGATGAATTTCGGTCACCAAAGAGGGTTCAAAATGTTAAAAAAAAAAAGAACTAAAATAAGTGAGGTCATGGAGTATTGAACCCGTGACCTCACCATGTTAAAAATTATGAAAATAAAGAAGTAAAAATAAATGTGGTGAAGGGGATTCGAACCATGGTGTTGGCTGGAAAATGTAACTTAAAAGAAATAAATAAGAAATGAGAGGAGTGGGGTTCAAAACAACCACCTCTCAATCAGATTTACGGAGGAGAGTAAAAGAAAAATAAAAGGGGATGCATGTGGGAATCGAACCCACGATCTATTTGGCAGATTAAGGAGGAGAAAAAAAGAACACTAAAGGGGAAGGCGTGTGGGAATCAAACCCATGACCTCTTAGGAAGATTAAGGAGGTAAATAAAAGAAAAATAAAGGGGGAGGCGTGTGGGAATCAAACCCACGACCTCTTAGGAAGATTTAAGGATTAGAATAAAAGAAAAATAAAGGGGGAGGCGTGTGAGAATCGAACCCACGACCTCTTAGACATATTTAAGGAGGAGAATAAAAAGAAAAATAAAGAGAGTATGTGGTGGTTGATCCCACAACATCATAGTCAACTTGAAATAGACAAGGATAAATAGATAAAAAAAAAATTAAAAGGAGATGTGGGGGTTTGATCCCACAACCCCTCGGCCAAGTATGAGGTAATTCAAAGGAGAAAAATAAATAGGAAACGTTGATGTTGGGGCTCGATCTAGGGTCCCAATGTCATGTGGACCAGAATACAATAAATAAAAAACATTTAAGTGTTGGCTAAGAGATTCGAAATTGGCTTCCCTTGCCCAAATTCCGTATAGATGCATAAGTCATACGTGAATTAAATCTTCAAGAATAATGCGTCCTACTTAGATCGAAATTGAGATCTTGGCATAGATACAAGATGCGTAAGTCTTGTACTACGTAATCTTAAGAAGATATGAATCACTTGAACGAACTATGAATGACCCCTCATGGCTTGTATGTATAGACCCATAAGTCTAGCATACATTTAAAAATAAGTGAATCTAAGATGTATGTATTGAAATGATGTAACCCTAGAAGGGTTAAGTACGAGTGTAAACCACACTAAATGGCCAAGTGCATTGGCATACGATGATATGATTCTTATATAATGAAACGATGAAACACTAGAAGGTTTAAGCAAGAGTGTGAAACACACCAATGTCCAAGTGCATTGGCATAAAATGAAATAAACATTCACATAAAAAGGGGTGAGTAATTATGAAGAGCAAATGTGATAATGTTGATGAATGTGGTCACAACATGATATGAGGCTAATTTTAAAGATGAGAGCAATCTAAAATGAGCCTAAGTAAATGTTACCAAAATGTACTCACCTATGAGAGTGTAAAGTTAATGAAGAGACCAATCTCTATGAACACTCTAATGAAATTATTGAGATTAACACACTTAATACTAATGAATAGATGAGAAATCATTTATTGAGCTATGATGTTCTCATACTAGAAGACAACTTCCATGACGTATGAGTTGAATATAATGGAACTTTATATTGAACACCGATACACTATCTATGAGCGGTGATGCCTTCTTTCGGGAAGGGCGGAGGTTCACATAACTCTCATGAGATGAGACTTTCCCGCATGCCGGGTATGGGTATCCTTATATCTCCTAGTCTTCGAACCTATACTACCAATAATGGGCTCTGGCGGGGTTTAATTCCCATGTACTCTCGCATGTCTTGGGTCATTTTTTCCTGTGATTCCACCTTTTTTTAGTGTGGGGTTTCATGAAACTGTATTTCATTATGCTCACATGATCGATGTTGGTTAAAGTTAAAGTCCCAATGAATGAATGAGGCAATCCTCAAATGATGCACATTATGAAACGAATGATACCAAAGGTGTGAGAATAGGATAATCAATAGGTGAGTTAGATTCGAGTAATGACGTTAGGTCATTCTTGGTCATTGTACAACGAAACCGATGAAAGTCTTAACCTACATCCTTGGTATAGCTGGTGTTTAAACTGGCCCATGAATGAAATGAAATGAAGTACATATGAATGAATGAAGTAGAATCCTTGTTTGCTAAATCAGACTCCTTAGTTGAGGTCCCATATGTTGAGAATCATTTTTGAGAAGTGTTAATGTCAAGTCCATGATTCCAAGGTATCATGGCATACGAATAAATGATATGAACAAGGTTATGTGTTATATGTTCTATGTGTACATGTGTGTCTGTGTGCAAAATGTTAAGTATGATGATGCATTTTAATCTCATGAAATAACTTTCCTAATCCAAATTTTTAAAGATCATACTTTCCGAATCAAAATTGGGAAAGCTCACTCACTTTCCTAATCTCAATTAGGCAACTCAAATGACTTGACCTTCTACAATCATGTTGTTAGGAAAGAGCTATTCTTACTCATGCATGTCCTTGCCGTGTGCTTGCATATATGCATACTTAGTACAAGTGTGTACTAACCCTATACAACTCTAAACTTTTAGGTGCAGGCACACGTTGACGCTAGAGCTACAGGATCAACAATGTACTTATCCGGACGTCGAGCATTCATCCGGACTTGGTAGGCCCTAATGATTGCGAGGATGCTTACCCATTTACATTCTAGCTTAGTTGTAGGATTGATATAGTGGAGTATGTTCCACTAGCATTTCTTTCCGGTTTTTCTTCATATATTGTATTGGTGCCATTTTTGCAATTACATCTTTCTGGTTATAATAAACTGTTTCTTTCATTTGATGATCTTCATGTTAGATGGTTGATGGTGAACAATTACATATGTAGTAGAATATTTAGTAAGCATGTTAAGAATCAAAAAGTTTCAAATTTTTTGCTAAAATTAACCTAGATGAAGTAAGAATTACATATGTAGGCTTGTCTGCAGCCTCTGAGAGGTCAACGGCGCGGGTCTCGTCTGGGGTCTAGATTCGGGTCGTGACACATATGTACTTCATTTTATTTCATTCATAGTCTAGTGTAAACACCAGTTATACCTGAGATGTAGTTCAAGTCTCTCATTGGGTTCACAGTGCAATGACTAATAATAACCTAGTGTCGTAACATAAGTCTAGTTCACCTCTTGATTATCCTACCCAACACCTTTGGTATCGTTCATTTCATTATGTGCATTACATGAGGCTAGCCTCATTCTTTATTTGGGAACTTTAACGTTAACCAAAATAGATCATGTGAGCATCATGAAATCCAGTGTCTACCCCACACCTAAAAGAGGTGAAATCACCGGCCAAAGTGAAACCAAAACATGCTAGCATACATAGGGAGTTTAACCCTACTAGATCCCTATGTTGCCTCATTAGTTCAAATACTAGGAGATATAAGGAGACCCATACCCGTATGGACGGACAGTCTCATCTCATGAGAATTACACGAACCTCTGTCTTCCCAAAAGAAAGAATCGTGACTCATAGCTAGCCTATCGGTGCTCAGTATAAAGATTCATTACATTCATCTCATATATCATAGAAGCTGGCTTCTTGCATGAGGACATAATAGCTCATTAGATAATTTCCCATATCATCATTAGTATTAAGTATATATTAACTTCAATACTTTAATTAGAGTGTTTATAGAGACTGGTTTCTTCATTAACTTTACACTCTCATAGGTGAGTATGTTTTTGTAACATTAACTTAGGCTCATTTCAAATTGCTCTCATATTTAACATTAGCCTCTTATCATATTATCACCACATTGATTAGCCTTAGCACCTTAGCCCTTCAAAATTACTTACCCCTTTTTAGTGAATATTCATTTCATCATATTCCAATACACTTGGCCTTTTAGTGTGTTTCACACTCTTACTTAGCCCTTCTAGGGTAAGATCATTCATCACATAACATCTTAGGTTCACTTACATTATAAACATATGCTGGACTTATGAGTCCACACACGCAAGCCATGAAACATCATTTGTACTTTATCTAAGTTATTCATGGTTACACAAGGTTATGTGGTACAAGACTTATGCATCTTGTAAGTATGCCAAGATCTATGTTTCGATCCTTAAAGGCAACATTCATTTATTCAAGTATGACTTATCTGTCAATACGGAATTGGGAAAGGAAACCCGATTTCGAATTACTTGGACAGCACTTACATTTTTATTTATTCTTTTCTAATTTCTTATTCTTGGCTAGGGGACCCGATTTCAAATCCCCGCACCTACACTTTCTTTTATTTCCTTTTCCCCAATTACCCTTAGACGTCTAGGCTTAGGAGATCCGAGATCGAACCCCCGCACCTACATTTATTTATTATCCTTCTTCTTTAAACTCTTTTCGTTTGACCGAGAGAGTGTGGGATCGAACCCCCATAACCCCACTTTATTTTTCTCCTTAATTCTTTTCATTCGGCCGAGAGGTTGTGTGTTCGATTCCCACATACCTCATTTTTTTAATTCTTCCTCATGTTTGAGCGAGAGGTTGTGGGCACAACTCATTTTTATTTTGATGTTTCATTTTCGGTCAAGGCACAAGGGTTTGAATCCCACATGACACATTTCTTTAATTTTAATTTTTGATATATTATTCGTGAAGTGAGGTCTCGGGTTAGATCCCCAATGACCTCAAATTATTTTTAATTCTTTTTACAAGTTTCCAAAACTTCATTCTGTGACCGAAACAAAATTCCTGAAATGTAGAATTTGACCACATTTTTGCAGCTTATTTTCTCACCCTCTTTCACGTTAGACATTATGACATTTGAAGTAGTTTTTAGGGACATCTTTAGGTGCATTTTCAAGGTTACTTTCTGTCAAGAATTATCATTCAATTCAGCAACTTTGAACTCATATGAACATTATGTTATTAAGATATTTTCACACACATAATTCATAACATTTTATCATGTCAATATTAAGCTTCAAACCGTGGCTAATTCACCACACACACATGCACAAATAAGTTAACGAACATGACATTTTGGGAACACCTCTTACATTTCTATATAATTATGAATACACATTCAAATATTTAATCAGAACCAGCCTTAAAATCATCTACCAGAAGTCATACCAACGCATACTTGAAACTTCCAAAGTATCTAATCACAGGGGCATGCAACGTGGACAACCTTACTTTTCGATTGTGAATAGATTGAACCCTAGGGGTCTCTTGGGAAAGGGACCAAGAGGGAAAGAAAAACCATACCTGAAGTCGTTCAAAGATGTTCTTACGTGCAGCCAAACCCCCACCATCACCACCACCACCACTAAGCCAACGTCTCACCACCGAAATCACAAGCACAATTAGTCGAGAGTTTGTTTTTTTGCTCTTCATTTTGAAGCTTATTATGCTTTTGAGTTTCAACGCTCAAGTTCTTGAGCGTGGATGAACTCTTTTTTTTTTTTATGTTTTTGTTGTATTATTTAGTTTTTACAGAACGTTGACTGCGATGTGAGAGAGGAGTAGAGAGAAATGTGAGTTAGTTTTAGCTTAGGATTAGGAGATTCGGTGGAGACTTAGTCAAATTAGGACTTCTCTTAATTGTTTAAAAATCTATTTTTTTCAAGGCTACGTGAAATGACCACCATGTCATTCTGTGTCAACCCGACCCAAACCATTCTACCTCTAGCTAGGAAAAGACCATTTTACCCCAAGACCCTTCAAACCTAAGATTACCCCTTTTAAGTCTGGTAAAACTCAACCGGGTGAATCTCTTCAATTCGCGTTCCCTACATGGTGGGTTCTCACCTCGACTAGCTCAACAAATTCAGCAAGTTGGTTGTCTTGGCTAGTGCATAGGTTCTTAGGTCTGGTTCCACGCACAACAAGCCGTGTGAACCCGCTCTTATCGAGGCATTCTAGGTGCGTTTAAGCATTACTTAACATAGTCATTTTCAGGTTTTTACATGGACCCTATCTAAACATTGCACAATAGGCTTTGAAGGTGTTAGTTAGAGTCCCTAGGTGTTGTCTTAGACAATTACTTGAATGTCCTTACGTGATGAACGAGTCTTAAATGAAATAATGAATGTAATGACATAAGTTAAGAAATAATGTTAAATTAAAAAGTACTTATCTAGAGTAGTTAAGAGTTTTCCAGTTAAGGTGTGAAGGGGGCCTAGGAATGGTCACTTCATATCTTACCTAGATAAGTCGTTAGAATGACTCCAGTTAGGGATTATGTTGATTATGTGAACATTATCTAAGCCTTAGGCAGTCTTAAGGATTATTTAGGTAGTCTTGAAAAGGACAATCATCGAATTTATCTTATTGATTTACTTATGTAACCCTTTAATAGCCTTGGTAAGGAAAATGTCATGTTATACATGTTATGTGTTTTAGTGTCTTTTAAGTGTGTATTTGTCTCATTATGAGTTGTCTTGAGGATCATTTAGGTATGATTAGAGAGGGTGTATGAGAGGTATCACTTTTTGTTGCTTAAGTGAGTTTTAGGATAGCTTTTAGTGGCATAATTATATGCTGGAAGTTGTCTTAGGTGAAGGTAAGCAACTTCACTGTAACAGTGAAAGAATTCATTGTACAATGAGTTGAAGTTACTTCAATGTTGTTTAAAAAATGTTATAAATTTATTAAATGTTATCTTACATATATCTAAGGTGTTAAATATTTTTGTTATTATAACTTTATGATACTTAAGTATAAAATATGTATATTTCTAGTAAATGTTCATTTTCATGATTTTATGCATTACACCATACTTAGTACATGTGTTTGTACTAATTCCATGCTTTTATCTATAACTATAGTGGTTGGTAGTGACGATAATATAGGAAGCAAGACTTGGATAGTAGCGTCATTCAAGAGAAGTTGAAGTATGTCTTCATTTGACTTGAGTACATAAGATGTCTTTTATTTCCTTTATCGAAGTATCGTACTAGACTAAGTATTTCCATATTTTATAGTATGGGTCGTGTCCCAAGTATTCTTGTGTCTAAGATTGATAAGATTGAGACTTAGTATTCCCTACGATTCCTAATGAAATGCACTACTTTTCATAATATATATGCGATGAATGATATGGAAAGGTCTTGTACACGAACACCGAGATGTCAAGTACACCGATTGCAATCCAAGATTGTCCCTATCTTTAGGGGTATGTTTTCGGGATGTGACAAGCTTGGTATCAGAGCCAGGTTATGGAAGTAGTCTTAGGAATTAAAAAGTCTTATCAAGTCACGTCTAGTAGGGCCTTGACCATCGGTATGAGTCGCGACAAATATATGGGAAAGAGTCTGTAGAAAGATAGAGTTTCCCTTCTTTTCTACTCCTATGTCTTGCCGTAGAGTAAATGTTATGAGTACTTTTTTCGTATGGTTTTCCTTGTGTTTCTAGGAAGATGAATACGAGGAGGAAACCGACTATGAGAGTTTAGGAGAATGATGTGAATGAGGAGATTCCTACTCAAGTTGAGGAAGTTGATAAAGTTCCTCAAGGAGCTCAAGGTGATCAAGTCCCTATTAGAGTTCAAGGTAATGATGTTCCAGTGGTTCTCCCGGAGTTGACTAATAGTGATATTAGAGAGGATTTGCTTGCTTTATCCCGAACCGTGACTACTCAAGCAAATTTGAGAATGGTGCCTAGGATGAATGTTGTGGAGAGTACTATGACGTTAAGGTTGAGGGACTTTGTGAGGATGAATCCTCCTATCTTTCTTGGCTATAAGGTGGGAGAGGATTTCCAAAAAGTTTAAGATGGTGTATACAAGGTTTTGAGTGTTGTGGGAGTTACACCTAGGGAGAAGGCGAATCTAGCTTCATATTAATGGAGGGATGTTTCTCAAGTGGGGTACACTCAATAAAAGGATAATAGGCATGTGGAGTCAAGTCCAATTGAGTGGGAAGAATTTAAAGAAGCTTTTCTTGGAAAGTAATTTCCCTGTGACAGGAGCAAAGTTAAGGTAGAGGAGTTTATCAATCTCAAGCAAGGAAATATGAGTGTTGAGGAATACTCTTTAAAATTCTCGATCTTACCTAGATATTCCCCATCCCTTGTTTCTAAACCGAGGGTTGAGATGATTAGGTTCGTAACGGGGGTTTCCGATCTAGTGGGGAAAGAATTTCGTACGGACATGCTAAATGATGATATGACCCTATCTAGACTCATGGTGTATGCCCAACCAATTGAAGAGTCCAAACATAAAAGGACGTCTACAAACATGAAAAGAAGTTGTTCCAGTGACCAGGATCAAACTAGGTTCAAAAAGAGGGCTCAAGGTCAAGAAGAACCTAGGAGTGCTAAGGTAAAATTGGAGAAAAGAAGTGGTTCTCAAAATGGAAAACCTATGTGTGTAACTTGTGGAAAAAGGCACTATGGGAAATGTCTAGCCGGTAATAGTGTTTGCTATGGTTGTGGGAAGGATGATCATAAGGTGATGGATCTTCCTACCATTGCACATAGAGGAAGAAAGGGTAAACAAGTTGCTCGTAATCTTCCAAAAGATGATGCTCCAAATAAGTGGTGTTTCTGTGCACTCCTGACTATAGGAGCAAACCCGAATGAGGATGATGATGATGGTAAGACCTTGTATCTCTTTAGTGTTATGAGTTCCTTCTAAGTGAGGAAGTATGTTGAGAAAAAGAGTGTTGATTGATTGTCTTATCACTTCTATTTAACTCATGTTTGAGAGTAGAAAGTCTAGAAGTATGTTGCATGTGCATTGTGTTTAAAGGTCTTGTTGAAATTGAATTTCATTGATTCCTTGCATTGTACACATTATGGTGTTATTATTATGTTGTAAGATGTGCTTATGTGGTTCTACTTTGCATATTAGAATGTTTCTATCATGATTTGCCTAAAAGTTGCATTTTTGAAAAGAATTCTTTAGTTCAATGTAAAGGATTGCCTATTCACTGTGAGGATTTTTGAAAAATGACTAATTCATTCTTTAGTCTAAATTTTTTTTAGTGTGGTTAGAACTGATGTATATGAGAATGATATTGAATAAAAAATGAGTTTTTACTATTTGAAATGAAGTATGTGAGTTTTATAGCATGATAAGTTACAAAATTAATTCTAGTTTCTTGTTCTATTGTGAGTTTATAGATTATGTGAAATTTATGTTCTCTTAGATGATTGTAATGTATGAGATGTTACATGGTATGGTTATGAGTTGAAATTCTAATCTCTATTGTTGTAAGTGTTCGGAGAGTGGCAAGTGTCATTCGAGGATGAATTGTCCAAGTGGGGGAGAATGTAATATCCCGAAAATGACTTAGGTTAACTACAACCTAACATGTTTGTAATGATTTTATAAGGTCCTAAAATGGTCTAAATGTGCTTCTGAAGGCAGTGTCTAAGAGATTAGGTGATTTGGAAGTGAAACGTCAAGGGATGACTAAGACGTTCGATGACTAAGTCACCTATGTGCCTCATATGTGGTTTTATATGTTTATGTGTTATTAACGAGTCTATTAGGTACTTAAATGAGTTATTATTAATAATATAGCCAATGTGTCAGGATTCATAAAGTTTGGAGGTCAAATGTCCAAGAATGTCCATGATGTTCGAAAGGTTTGCCTTGAAATGACCTTATGTGGCTAGGCATTTTTCATCGAGTTTTATATGTTTGTTCTTGATGAAATTCATGTGAGAGGTCATAAACTCGTATACAAACATTTTTGGGTGGGAAAATTCAAGGAAAACATCCACAAGGACCATCCAAGGGTCCTTGAGGAAGGACCCATGTTGGTGGCCAAGACTGCCCAAGACAGCCCATCTACGGATGGCAATCGACGCCCAGTGGGTAAGTCGACGCCCTGTATGTGAGGTATCATTGATGGAAACTTAGGTGTGGGGAAGGAGAGATGAAAGAACAGCCTTAGTCCCGAACCATAGACAAACAGGATGGTCCGGTTGTCAAAGGGACGGGCCGTCGATGGGTCTGTCTCTACAACTTCACTGTAAGTTGAGGGGTGAAGTTTTAATTTTACCCCACATCCAAATAATAATTCGGAAGGTTCCTAAAGGGTCTTTTGGGTATTTTAAATATGTTTATATTCCTAAAACACTTAAAATATTTCATTCTTCGAAATCAAAACCCAAATTCCCTTAGAAATTCTCTAGAACTCCGTTGGAGCCAAAACTCAAGGAAATGTTTGGATTGGAGAATTGAGTAAATATTATTCATCAAAATGAAGGATTCGCTTCATTGAGGTATGATTTTTAATCCTTGAAACTCTATTTATCAAGGACCCCAACTTTCAAAGATGTTTTCTAATCTTTTCAAAGATGAATTGTCCAATTTCATGATCTATCCATGGGTTCTTGCATTAGTGGTTTTAAAGAATTGTATATTGATTGAATTGTTGTTAATTAGATGATTTTAACTCAATTAAAAATGAACCCATGTAATTGATGGACCCTAGCTTTTGACTACTTTATTTGTTAAATGACTTGGATTTAATGCTTATGAATTCTAGTGTAGTTTTCTATGGTTTATTGATTGATGTAATAATTGTATTGAATAGATATCTAGGTTGTCTTAGAATGATGAATCTATATTGAATTGACTAGTTTCATTGTGTATCAAAGTTTTTATATTGAATTTATGTTTATGACCATAAATAAGGGCATTATTTTAGTGAATTGGATAATTTAGCATTGGATTGAAGTGTTAAGTATGGAGTGGTGGTACGCTGCCCTAATTCCCTTAATTTATATTAGTTAGACTTTAATTATGTCGTGATTGATATGGTTCACTTATGGTGACAGTGTTATGTACATTACTTGCAATTGATGTGACCATGTCGGCGTCACTTTATGTAATATGATGATCATGACCTTGTCGGCAACTAGTTGAAACATTTTGATGATTTGTGTAGTTGATTATGCTAAGTTGCATAATATCTATCTACATGATAAGTAATTGTGAAAGTATATGTATCCTCCTATTGATGTTATTTAGGTGATCATATTAGACTATGACTATATCTTTATGTGTATAGTCTTAGGGTTGATGCATGGTTATTCCTACTTGACTATATGAGTCTATTGTGGTTATATTGATCATGAATTGGTAGTGTATAGGATGACTTAAAGATGATAATGGTTATTTCTATGTGTTTCTAGGATGACATGTAATATGTGTTAAAGTGAAGTATGTTGTGTCTTGTCTTGGTTGAGTTGTGTCCCTTACTTGATGCATGTATGATGTGAATATGAGATGTATTGACTTAGGATGCTAAATCCTCTTAGTCTTGCATGTATGAATGACATGTGACCTTTAAGAATGTTAAGAGTGTATTTATGTGGAATCTTGACCTAGTGGTAAGGTTATAAATGTTGAAGTCGAAAACCGTAATAGTATCCATTAAGTAAAGGAATGATAGACTTAAGGTTGGTTGACTGGAAAGGCATCATATCAATTCGTAGGAAAGTCATTATGAGCTTATTGTCGCCATTGTAAGGTAGACCTAGTGGACCTCTTATGAAGGGTAAACGTGATTGGGTTATGAACTTGATGTGGAACCCCTCTATGTGAATCTTTAATGTAAATTACTCAATGAGAACAAAGGCTAGCACCGAGTGAGTATGGTAAGGGAAGTAGTTCAAGTTATAGAATGAGACTAGAGTACAAAGCAAGCCCTTCATATTCCTTAACCATGTGCGTAGATGGGACGCATCGAAGTTATACAATTGGCAAGTTAAACAACCTCATCGGACTAGGTTAGAACTCCGAATTCCATTTCTAGCTAGCATGGTCTATGTCGGTTATTGCCTATTCTCTTCATATGGGATACCTGCTAGCATTAGAGATGTTCTATGAAGTTTAGGTGGTGGTATTTAACTGTCTAGACATTGCACAATAGGCTTTGAAGGTGTTAGTTAGAGTCCCTAGGTCTTGTCGAAGATCATTAGTTGAATGTCCTTACATGATGAATGAGTCTTAAATTAACTAATGAATGTAATGACTTAAGTTGAGAAAGAATGTTAAATGAATAAGTACTGACCCAGAGTACTGAAGGTTATCTAGTTAAGGTGTGAAAGGGGCATATGAATGGTCATTTCGTATCTTGCCTAGATAAATCTTAAAAATGACTCTAGTTAGGGAAGTTGTTGATTATGTGGACATAATCTAAGCCTTAGGTAGTCTTTTTGATTATTTAGGTAGTCTTGAAGAGGTCAATCATGGACATTATCTTCTTGATTTACTTATGTATGTCTTTTGATAGCATTGGTAAGGAAAATGTCATATTATACATGTTATGTATTTTGGTGTCTTGGAAGTGTATGCCTCATTATGAGTAGTCTTGAGGATTATTTAGTCATGCTTAAATAGGGTGTATTGGCAGTCTTTCTTTGTGTTGCTTAAGTGAGTCTTAGGATAGAATTTTAGTAGGATAATTACATGCTACAAGGTGTCTTAGGTGAAGGTAAACAACTTCACTGTAATAGTAAAGGAATTCATTGTACAGTAAGTTGAAGTCACTATAATGTTGCTTCAAAAATGCTATCAATTGATTAAATGTTATCTTACGTGTTCCTAAAGTGTTAAATGTTTTTCTTATGATTTTGTTATGATATTTAAGTAAAAAAGATGCATATTTCTAATAAATGTCCGTTTTTATGATTTTATGCACTACGCCATACTTATTAAATGTGTTTGTACTAATTCCATGCGTTTATCTATCTTTATAGTGGTTGGTAGGTGAGGAGCATTTGGTAAGCAAGACTTGTATCTTAGCGTCATTCAAGTGACGCTAAAGTATGTCCTCATTTGACTTGTGGACATAAGATGTCTTTTATTTCCTTTATCGATGTATTGTAATAGATTAAGTATTTCTAAATTTTGAAGTATGGGCCATGTCCCAAGTATTCTTGTGTCTAAGTTTCATGAGATTGAGACTTAGTATTCCATATGATTTTTCTAATGAAAGATGTTGTTAAATATATCTTAATGTTTTGTCAAAAGTTTTAAATCCGCATTACTTTTCATTATGTATATCGATGAACGATATGGAAAGGGATTGTACAAGACCTTCGAGAGGTCAAGTACGCTGGTTGCAATCCGAGATTGACCCTATCTTCTAGGGTGTGGTTTCGAGATGTGACATCCAGTATCATGAAACCCTACACCGAAAGAAGGTGGAATATTGACCAAGGTAGTAACAAAACATGAATATAGAATTCTTGGTGGATCCACTAGATAGTATTCCTTTAGGGGCATCATACTTCAAGAACTAGGAAATATACTTGGGACCCTGTTTATACACATTGCATTAAAGCCTTCAATCTCATGAGTACAATAGTGAACCTGCCTTCCCTACTTGGGAAGGGACACTCTTCACTACTAGTTCACTCGGTTCTAAGCTAGAGACCATTTATAAAATATCTTTAAGCTTTTATATATTAATCATCATAACTTAGTATATGCCATATGATTCTAACCCCTTGTATATCATAATCATTAGCTTATTAGGAATTGCATGAGAAAATCCTTTCAACAAAACCCTCTTACGTGAGATTAGCATGTCATCATCATAACGTCATAATAAGGCAAATATAAAATTCATAACCAACCTTATATCATTAAATCTTAAGCATGATCTCACAATCACAAAATCAAGTCATTTAAACTTCGCCACCATACAAACACCTACCTTGTTCAATCAAAAGACATGCTTCAATTGAACTTTATCACCAAGTACAAGTCATTAGAATTGAAGTTAAGGTTCGAAATCACAAACTCTTACCAATTAATCTTCATAAGTCATCATCATTGGTCTTACCTTCAACGAATAAACTTTCATCCATCAATAGGTGTAACAACATTATACAATAGTAATTAACAGAAGCACTGAGTCAATTGCATCATCCCTATCCTAATTAATTTCAAATCATAACATAGGTTTGAAGGGAATAGGGTTCATCATGAATTCATCAAGAATAATATCCAATCCCAACAATGTATTACCCTAGACATTCTATAAATTAATTAGAGTAGATAAAACAAGTCTAACAATCAATACATTTTTCAATTCCAATTAATTGATAAGAAAGATCCAAGATTTCAGTAAATTGGGAAGGGAACATCATCCCCTAATTAACATCAATTACTCCACAATCTATGCTTAATTATCCAAGGGTAATCATAGTCAGACATAATCAACTATCAATTTCATGTTTAGAAGAAAATCCATTAGTAGAGGAAAACCCTTAGAATTGGGTGATTTAGGAATCAACTTTGAAAGGACCTGTTGGGGAAAGGAATCCAAAGAGTGAATAACCCATACCTTAATAAAGCTTAAGTTCAAGTAAAATACTAGAGAAATTGGTATTCTTATTCAAGTTTTTTTCTTCTTCCAATGGAGGTTGAATAGAGAGAGAAAGTAAAGTGAGGTGAGAGCTTTTGGGTTTTTATTTGGGGATTTGATTTGATTGATTGAATGTGAGTTAAAAATTATTTAAAATCAATATATAGACCTTCCATGAAATTCCAAAAGACCCCTCACTTATGTTTACCCTTTATTGAAGCCAAACTTGAATTCAAAATTTCAGATTTTCGTCTGGGAAGAAGTTCGCTTCGCGGACTTTTTCTAGCAAAATTTCTGAAAATAATTTTTGAAAAAGACAAGTCGGCGGACTGTCCGTGTGGCAAAAAAAGATTTTGGATCTTGGTGATCTTAGACCCGTAGGGAAACCTATGAGGGGTCGGACCAAGACGTTTCCATCGTATGTGCATGAATTTACCTATAAAAAGACATTTTAATAGATTTATACCTTATAAAACACCTCCAAACCTTCACGAAACCTAAGGAGTTTTACTAGTTCAATTACACTAGCTTCTGACGTCTTGGACGTTTCTTGAAATCTTGACTCTGAAACTTCCTAAAAGGTTTATAAACATTATTTTAGGATTAAAAATTTTTTTACCAACCTTAAACAAACATGTGAGGCTCTAGATTAGGTCTTGGACTTTTGGAGTGTTACCCAAGACATTTCAATTGCATTATCATACTAACACAAACTTAAGCTCATCACAAGGTATACTTCAATTGAACTTGATCACCAAGTACAAGCCATCACAATTGAAATAAAGGTTCAAGATCACAAAGTATTACCAATTATCCTTCAAAATACATCATCCATGATCTTACCATCAAACAACCAATTTCATCCAAAAATAGGTGTAATAACATCATACAATAGTTATAACACCTCCAAAATTACTTAGGTTAAAGTAGGGCCTAATGTGTGTGACATGAAGTCTTGAAGTTCTAAAATTGTCTAATATGATGTTTGAGGAAGTGTCTCATGATTTGGGTTATGTTTGAAGTGAAACATCAAGGGACAACCAAGATGTTCGATAACTAGTCACCTATGTGTCTTATATGTTTCATGTGCTTATGTATAAGTAACGAGTTTATGAGGTCCTTATATGAATTATAATGGTGTTTAGAGTCAGCATGTTGATTTTGGTAAGGTTTGGAGGTCAAACGTCCATGAACGACCGGTGACGTTTGAAAGATAGCCTTTAGATGTCCTTGTGAGTTTGGATGTGTTTTAGCATGTTGCGTGACTTCTTTGATGTTGAAATTGTTTCAATATGTTCCAAATACCTAGAACTACATGTGTAGTGGTTTAACGTCAGGGTACTACTTCACCTTTGACCCACAAGGGTCCCTAGAATAGGACCCCAACTCAAGACTTGAAGCTGCATGGCATCTTGCACGTAGTTCAAAATGACGGCCAGTCGATGGAACGATGGCTCGTAGACTTGGAGCGTCGATGGATCCTGCAAGTATGCAGGTGGAAGAGTTGTAGGATTTAATACTTTGAAAATTCAAGACGAGTCTTAGATCCTAACAAAGTCTCCATGGTGTCTAAGTACTATTTTTAAGTCCATTTTAATAAATGTAGGTCATTTAGGAAGTTTAAGAATCAAAACGTGCCAGAGCGTCATGAGGTCCGAAAGTTGGTTCAAAGAGATACTAGCGTGCCTTAGCCTATTTGAATAGGTTTTAGGAGTCGGAAATGTATGAAAATTGGTAAAAGGTAGCTACTAGGTGTTAAGTTGTTTCATGGTCGAAAAATCCGGGTGCGACTCCCCAAGGACAAACCAAGGGCCATTGAGGAGGACCCTTTGCAGTTGAGGCAACACTTCTTGGAGCAGTGTGCATCGACGAGGCAGTCAACGGACCCGTGTCTGGATTGACGGGGCATCGATGCCACCATTTTCCCACAGTTAGCCAAGTTGAGGAATTACCTCGCCTGCACAGTATTTGAACTAACCTACGGAGTGGAGGACGGAGGGGGAGGCAATCATCGACTCACAGACGGCCCGTTGGCGGGTTTCCCTCTATGAAGGGTCTTGAGTTGCTTCACATTTTAAATGTTAATTAAATTAATTAATTAAATGGTTTAGGAGTTAGTTAGGGATTAAGCGGAAACTAATTGACTAACTTAACTCACATATAAAGTCCACAACCCAAATTAACCTAGTTACAACTCTCAAATACAAACTCTCTTCATTGTATCTTCTTTCTCTCTATGCTTGACCTCACAATTGAATACTATCAAGGAGAAGAGTTTTTGGCTGGAAAGGGACGAATTCACCATCAATTCTTCAGCAAACGTTAAGTTATGGGATCAAATTCACCTTTGAGACTCTTTCGTCAAAGGGTTCCTTCAAAATGGATTTCAAAAGTTTAGTTTTCATGTGGGTTTCATCCAATTAAGAAATTGAATTTATAAATTGAGCTGTTAATGATTTATTTACGTTATATCCATGAGATTAACATGTATTTTAACTTCATTATGGTAATTGTTGATGGTTTGGTATAAATTGAAGAATATGATCCTCAATCCATATTGTATTGTGAGCATTCAATTGGCTTGATTATTTTTATATTACTATCCTTTGTTGTTATTATGAATAAAATAAGATGAATTCTAGTTCTATCATGCTAGTTCATGAGATGTGATTTAGGTTATGAAGTATATTGTGAAGTTGACCTAATTATCTTGTCTTAAGCTATGATCTTATGTTGAATTGTGATATAGTTATGCAATTGGCCTTGTTATTTTATTGGCTATCATGGTGTTATGGTGTTACTCCCCAAATTGGGTTGAATTATGGTTTGATGGTAAGACCATCGATATGAATTGTGAAGAAGACTTAGTGTGTCTTAGAATCTCTATCTTTAATTCGATTTAAGGTTAATTGTGGTTAAGTCATGATGTTGTGTTGGATTATACCTTTTGTGGGATTAATAAGATGGTATGATGATTGAATTGAAATTTCATTATTGTCGTTGTGAGGTTGATTAGGGTGTACATGTTATAAAGATGATAATGTTTATCAATGTGTCCTATTATGAGGTGATATGAAATGTGCTAACCTAACTTATATGAATTGTTATGAAAGGATTATACTCATACAATTCTTATTGAACTATGATGATGATTATTATACAAGGTCTATACTCTATGATCTAAACTATGTTATGATTGTTAAGAATACTTAAAGAAATTTCAATAAAGGGACTTAACTTAGCACCGAGTGAAGTTGACAATGGGAGGTGATTACTTTCCATGGAGGAAGATTTACCCTATTGTTCTATATGTGATGTTGACTCCCCTTTTGATGGATACTCATTCAAATGATTCCCATGAGATAAATCCCCAACTACTAAGTGGTATAAAGAGGTAATACCTATATCTTAGTTCATAAACTATGTTTTCCCCATAGTAAGACTAGCTAGCCTATCCACCTAGAAAGCTATGTTTATATTAGGTTTTACCGTGGTCAGTAAACCACCTTCCATCGATGTAAAGTTTATGGCACCGGATTCCACACTTAGATCTTGTGGTCTATGTCGGTTAAGAAAAGTGTTCCCTAAACTAAAATGAAGTAATGAAGTATAAACAAACTAAGGTGACTTGAGAGGTTTAAATTTGCTTAGGCAGGGGTATGAGACTCTACTTATGCCTTTCACTAGTTGGCCTTGATGGGAGCTTTAGGAAGTTAATATTATTTATGAATATGACATTGATGTAAGTGATGATAATTTGATGATGTATAATATGAATAGTGTCGTATCATGATGATTATCCTTTGGAGCATGTAACTTGATTATATTATTAAAGTATGTGACTATGCATTCTTAAAGGTTGATTATGTGAAGTTGTGCATTGTTATGGTTTCTTGTTGAGGCTACTTAAATAAAAAAGGTTATGGGGCTTTACTTAGTCATTGCACTTGTTGACTTGATGAGGGTTCATCAGTAATTGTCTTTCTTATTATGATATGATTATCTCTTATTCATGCTTGTGATGTTATTCCTTGATGATAGGGTTGTAGTAGATCATGGGTTCAAGTATGTTTGTGTACATTCTACCTATTTGAGTTAGTAAGCATGTTGGTTGACTTGTAAGACTTGCTTCGTTATGCATGAGATCTTTAAAAGGGTAAAATGGCATGCTTTAACTAAATGTCCCTTTTTAGCATCTTTTAATCTTATTTGTGCACATGGTCTCATACTTAGTACATGTGCCGTACTAAGCCCATTTTCTCCCTTTTTCACAAATATTTTAGGTTCCGATCGTTGAAGTCTCATTTGAAATGACTTGGATATTCTCTATCATCCAAGGGATAGGTCCTAACCTTCCGAGTACGATGCAAATATCTTGCATATGAAGTTGCTTTATTTTCTAGGAATTTTATATTCATTTAACTTTCATTGTGTATGACTTGTACAAGCCTATATGTGGCTTATTTACATTTATGTAGGTCTATGCCCAAGTTGCTATAATCTTTTAGATGGTGTGAGATGAGACAATCATTGATACATTATTCTATCTTACGTATAAACATATGTGCAATAAAAGTAGAAGGCTATTTTAATATCCTATATGAAGGGTCTATGTATACTCGATACGAATAAATATTATGTGGATGTAAAGGTATATGTAAACCTACAAGTAGATGTTAAAGGAAAGTTTAATACAATCGTATTTATGACCTATTAATGTAATGATGTAAGAAAAAGAGGCTGGTAATAGTCCCCAAAGAGCACGTCAACACCGATTACGTCTAAGGGGTAACCTCAGATGTGATAAACTTGGTACCAGAGTAGCAGGTTGAATATCTTTGAGTTAATGTCTCTCTCTTTACCACATCTATGTAGGTTTGTATTCTTTGTTGTGAAGCGCGCCGCAGTTATGAATCACTCTCTTCTTGGAAATATAATATCGTACCTCTAGAGTTTACTAGTTATATGATTTCACCTAAAACCCTGTAATTTATTTATAGGAAATGAAAACTCAGAGTAATGCGGCTCGGAGGGTTGAGGAAGAGATTTCTAATGTGTGAGCTCCTACCGTGGTGATCAAGTTCCTCCACTCGAAGAAGATGTTGTTGATGACCAAGCTCTAGAAAATTCTCCACCTTTGGCGGAGGGTGACATGAGGGCTATCCTTGTACAATTTTCCAAAACATTACTACTCAAGAACAAGCCACAATAGTTCAAGCCCAAGCTATGACGGCCCAAGCAAATCAGGAGGTTGGGCCCCGAGTTCATCAATAAGTTTCTACTATGGCTTCCCATCTAAGGGATTTCACTCGGATGAATCCTTCTACCTTCCACAAGTCTAAGGTTGATGAAGACCCCCAAGTGTTCATTAATGAAGTCTAGAAGATACTCTTTGGTATGGGGTTGTATACAAGTGAGAAGGCCGAGTTGGCCACATACCAACTCAAAGATGTGGGCTCAAACTTGGTATCTGCAACGGAGGGATAGTAGGCCTCTTAGGGGTGGGCCACTAACTTGGGAGATCGTCAAGAAGGAATTTCTTGACTGATTTTTCCCTAAAAAGATGAGTGAAGATAACGTGGTTGAATTCATCAACCTCCGCCAAGGAGGTATGAATGTTCATGACTAATCTTTGAGGTTCATTCATTTGTCTAAATATGATCCTTCTTTGGTCTACGATCCTAGAGATGAAATGTGCCACTTTGTGACGGGAGTATCAGATGACTTGCAAGAAGAGTGTCATTCGGCGATGCTTCACGACAACATGAATATTTCCTGCGTTAATTTACATTCTAGGAGGGTGGACGATGCTAGGGCTAAGAGGAAGGATGGGAATGTAAAAATGGCAAGACCTTCTGATGGTGGTTCTAAAAATAAGAGGATGAGTACCAACACATGACGAGATTCAAGAAAAGGTTCTCCAATAAGGTTCCATAAAACATTCCTAAGACTCGTGATAATAGGGTGCCTAAGCCGAGAGCCCAAAAGGTAAAGAGTGGGAACTCGCCGAATGAGAAGCCTACATGTGCCAAGTGTGAAAAAAGTCATCTTTGTGAATGCTTGGTAGGAACGGCGAATTTCATTGGTTGTGGCAAGGTTTGTCAAAAAGTGAGAGATTTCCCAAACATAAAGTGTCAAGAGAAGGGTTGTCAAGCAAGTTGTTCTATGGATGCTCCTAAGAAGAACCACTTGTATACTCTTCATACTAGGGGTGAACATGAGACCCTCCCGATGTGGTGACTAGTATGTTTAAAATCTTTAATATTAATGTGTATGCTTTACTTTATCTAGGAGCTACCTTTTCTTTTTTTACACCTCTTATAGCTAAAAAGTTTGATACTTTACCCGATACCTTGCATAAACCCTTTTTATTGTCTACTCAAGTGGGTGAATAGGCTGTTGAAAAGAAGGTGTATAGGAATTGTCATATCGTATTGCCCAATAGAGTTTCTAATGTGGATATAGTAGAACTAGATGTGCTTGATTTTTATTATCATTTTGGATATGGATTGGTTACATGCTAGTTTTGCAACTATTGATTGTACGACAAGGGTTGTGAGGTTTAATTTCCCACATGAACCCATTGTTGAGTGGAAGAGTTGAAATTCTATTCCTAGAGGTCGTATCATCTATTGTCTAAAGTCATGTAAAATGATCTCAAAAGGTTATCTATATCATATAGTAGGAGTCAAAGATTTAGACTCCGAAATTCCTCCCATTGAGTCGGTCCCCGTAGTGACTGAGTTTCTGGAGGTCATACCTAATGACCTTCCCGGTATTCCTCACGAACGAGAAATTGATTTTGGTATCGATTTGCTACGGGAAACGAATCCTATTTCAATTCCTCCTTATGGGATGGATCCGACCGAATTGAAGGAATTGAAGGTTAAACTCAAAGATTTGCTTGACAAAGGCTTTATATGGCCTAGTATATCTTCGTGGGGTTCTACGGTTTTATTTGTCAAAAAGAAAGATGGGTCCTTGAGAATGTGTATTGACTATCTCCAACACAACAAGTGTCACGACAGGAATCTAGACCCCATGCGAGACCGGCGTCGTTGACCTCTCAGAGGTCACAGAC
Organism: Solanum pennellii; assembly: GCF_001406875.1. NCBI lineage: Eukaryota > Viridiplantae > Streptophyta > Magnoliopsida > Solanales > Solanaceae > Solanum > Solanum pennellii. The sequence continues at coordinate 38,654,852 of NC_028640.1, forward strand.
AAGCCTACATACATCATCGTTACTTCATCTAGGTTAATTTTAGCAGGAAATTTGAACTTTTTTTTCTTCTTTCATGTGAAACATATTATACTTAACATAATACACATTCACAAATAAACCATGCAATATAGAAATAATCAAATAAAATAAGCAGTTCATAATTGCATTAAACACATCCTTGCTAAAACGACACCAATACAAAGTCTGAAATGAAACAGGAAATGAAACACTAGTAGAACATACTCCACTAACTCAAACCTATATCTAAGATAGAATATAATGGGAAAGCATCCTCGAAAGCATGAGGTCCTACCAAGTCCGGATGAATGCTCCACGTCCAGATAGCTGCAGCGTTGTATCGTAAGCTCTAGCGTCTGCCTGTGCCAGCACCTAAAAGTATAGAGTATTATGTGATTAGTATACACTTGTACTATGTATGGGTGTATGCAAGCACACACCAAGGACATGCATGATTAATAAGAGCTCTCTCCTAAACGATATGAACTATGGAAAGTCAAGTCAGCGGACTTTCCAAATTTGGATTAACAAAGTTAGTGGACTAACCAATTTTTGATAAGGAAAGTCATGCCATGAGAGTAACATGCATCATAATACTATCATGTACAAGCAGCACATAACATAATGCACATATTATATCACGTAGTTCATATCATTCTTTCATATGCCATGAGACCTTTGAATAATGGACTTGACATTTGGACTTCCCAAAATGAGGGCGCAACATATGATACCTCAACTAGGGAGCCTTCTTCAGCAAACATAGAGTCTTCTTTGCTTGTTCACACGTACTTCATTTTCATTCATTCATATAATAATGAAATTACAAGTTATACCTAGGATGAAATTTAAGACTCTCATAGTGTTTGATGTGCAATGACCTAGAATAACCTAGTATCATTACTAAAGTCAAGCTCACCTCTTCATTATCCTATCGTAACACCTTTGGTATAGTTTATTTCATTATGTGCATCATTTGAGGCTGTCCTCATTCTTTCTTTGGAAACTATTAACCTTAACCGACATAGATCATGTGAGCGTCATAAAATCCAGTGTCTGCCCCATACCAAAAACCGGTGGAATCACCGGTAAAAGTGACTCGAATATGCAAGCGTATATAGGGAGTCGAACCCTGATAGATCCCTATATTAGTAGTATAGTTTCAAAGACTAGGAGGTATAAGGAGAACCATACCCGGCATGCCGTACAGTCTCATCTCATGAGAGTTCTGTGAACCTCCGCCCTTCCTGAAGGAAGGCATCAACACTCATAGCTAGCCTATATGTTCTTAGTATAAAGTTTTATTATATCATGGATGCTAGCTTCTAGCATGAGGAAATCATAGCTCAATATATTATTTCTCATCTCATAATAAGGATTAAGTATGCACTAACTTCAATACTTTCATTAGAGTGTTCATAGAGACTGGTCTCTTCATTTACTTTACACTCTCATAGGTGAGTACGTTTTGGTAGCATTTACTTAGGCATCATTTGAGATTGCTCTCATCATTCATATTAGCCTCTTATAATATTGTCACCTCATTCATTAAATTCAACACATTTGCTTTTCTAATTACTCACCCCTTCATGTGAATGTTCATTTCATCATATGCTAATGCACTTGGCCATTTAGTGTGTTTCACACTCTTAGTTAACCCCTCTAGGGTTACATCATTTTATCACATACATCTTACTATTAGTTACTTTTGAAAGTATGCTAGACTTATGAGTCAACACATACAAGCCTTGAGACTTCATTCATAGTCTGTCTAAGTGATTTATGTTTACCCAAGATTATATGGTACGAGACTTATGCATCTTGTAGATATGTCAAGATATTGATTTCCATCTTTAGAGGCAGCATTCATTAAATATTTACTTACATATGACTTATGTGTCAATACAGAATTGGGAAAGGGAACCCGATTTCAAATCTCTTGGACAACACTTAATCTTATTTTAAACTTTATAATTGCATTTTTCATTATTTTGGGGACCCTAGTTCGATCCCCATCAACCCCATAATATTTCCTTTCTGTTTCACTTCTCCCTTTTCGTTTAAGTCAAGGAGGTTGTGGGTTCAATCCCCCACAAGCACATTATTTTTATTTAAATTTATCTCTTAACTTTCTCACATATCCAAGAGGTTGTGGGTATAATCCCCACTATCCACATTTATCTTTCTCCTTTATTTTTCATCTAACTCTCATCCATTCAAAAGGTTGTGGGTTCAATCCCCACTAACCACATCTATTTTTCATTGTATTTTTATCACTAAATTTTATGAAACTTTCATTTGGTGAAGTGATGGGTTCAATCCCCAATGACCTCACATTTAAAAAAAACTTAACAAAGTTCGTTTGTTTAAAAGTTGGCCGAGACTACAATTTCCAGCAAATTGTAAATTTATCCTCCAATCCATTTTTGTCTTAATCTTTTGTTGATTTTTTTTGTAGATTTGATTTAATGATGTATTGGGTTAAATCCTTAGTGATTTCACTTATTTGTACATTAATTTTTCATTACTTTTTATACCACTTTGATTGGCTGAACCCAACCTACCAAATGTTGGAAATTTGTTCACTATTTTAAGCTCCTTGTTATCATCATTTGTTTATTAGATCTTAGGACGTTTCATGAATCATTTGGTGCTTCTTTAAGTATATTTTTTTTCATGGCTATATTCAGATAAGAATTTCCAGTAAATCCAGAAACATTACACTACTTTTGCACATCATGATACACAAACATTTGTACAAACATCACTTTTCACATACTTTTGGTTGACATAAATTAACATTCTTACAATTCCAACACATAGTCAAGAACACATTATCACGAAAATCACACTTCATAATTAAACTACCAGCAAAAAAACCAACAACATGATATCTAACCTATTTCAGATTGAAATAGGAAGGATATTAGAGACAACGAGTTCGACAAGAACGGGAACAACCCTAGTTTCAAAATTTGTTGAATTCATGGAAAGGAAATTCTCTTGGAGAAAGGAGTCCAGGAGAGAAACCCATACCTTAATGTCGTTCCACACTTGTTTAAATTCTGCCAATTGCCCATGAAACCAAGACTCACCAACGAAACTTCAAGCACAATCCCGTCAAGAACTTTTTTTGCTTTATGTTTTTAGACTAAATATTCTTTTGAGTTTTTAGCCTTCAAGTTCTTGATGAACTTTATTATTATTTTTCTGTTCTTTTGTTTTACAGAATGCATAAGCCTGAAAGTGAGAGAGGAGTACAGAAAAATGTGATAATTAGTGGATCAGGATTTGGAGAGTTAGGTGGAGACATAGTCAAACTAGGACTGCTCATTATTTGTTATTTTTATTTGTTATTATTATAATAATAATAATAATAATAATAATAATAATAGTAATTATTATTATTATTATTATTATTATTATTATTATTATTCAAAATCTGATTTGTCCTTTAATTAAATCTGTAATTGAATATTAATTAATTGAATTAATTCACCAAATAAAATAAATCAAATTAAATCATTGCTCCCACCTAGGTTCTAATCCGGTTGGAGCAAGATTTAACTCAAAGGGCCAATTTCGGCTACCCAAATTGCCCCTACACGATATTAATTAATTAATTAATTAAGGTAATTAAAATAGTACCCTTAACCTGGAAAAGACCATTTTACCCCTAGACCCTCCAAACGTAAGATTACCCCTTTTTAAGTCCGGTTAAGACTCATCTGGGTAAATTTTATATTCGGGTGACCTATATGATTTTACCCAACCTTTCATAGTTGGCTTTGATGTTGCAAGGTTTCAGAGGTCTAGTTCTACGCGCATCAATTCGTGTGAACCTGATCTAATCGTAGGCATTCTAAATACATTAAGCATTACATAGCATAGACATATTAGGGTTGTTACAACAAGGTTTATTAAGAATAAGTATCCTCTCCCTCGGATTGACGAGTTTTTTTTGATCAACTCCATGGGGAGAGCTTTTTTTCAAAAATAGATTTGAGTTCAAGATATCACCAACTTAGGGTGAGAGGTGCGGATGTACCAAAGACTGCCTGTAGGACTATGTATTGGCACTATGAGTTCTTATTTATGTCTTCTGCTATCACCAATGCTCTGGCTGCATTTATGGACCTAATGAGTAGGGTGTTTTAAAATTACCTAGATTCATTTTTCATTGATGACATCTTGGTATATTCGAAAAACGTGAGTGATCATATGGGTCATGTGAAGGTATTATTGTTAACCCTTATAGAACAACAATTATTTTCTAAGTATAGAAAATGTAAATTTTTTTTAAGGTTAGTGGCATTTCTTGGGAATATCATCTCTAGTGAGGGAATTGAAGTAGACCCAAGGAAAACGGAGGCGGTGAAAAATTGGCCCAGAGCATTGACTCCAATGGACATTAGGATTTTCTTGGGTATAGTAGGTTACTATCAGAGGTTTGTGGATGGTTTTGCGTCCATTGCATCTCCCTTGAATACTTTGACCCAAAAGTGTAAGAAGTTTGAGTGGTCAAAGGCATGTGAGAAGAGTTCCCATATGTTGAAAGATAGGCTCACTTTCGCTCCGGTGTTGACCTTACCCGAGGGTACAAAGGGGTTTTTTGTGTATTATGATGCATATCGTGTGGGATTGGGGTGTGTGATTATGCAACATGGGAAGGTGATAGCATATGCTTATAGGAAAATTAAGGTTCATGAGAAAAATTATCCAACTCATCATCTTGAGTTAGCGTCCATTGTGTTTGCTTTGAAAATATGGAGGCATTTCTTTTACGATGTTCATGTTGACGTTTTTACCGACCACAAGAGTCTCTGATATGTGTTTACCAAAAATATGTTGATACCCCGACAAAAAGGGTGGTTAGAGTTGTTGAAAGATTATGAACTGAGTGTCCTCTATTACCCTGGCAAGGCTAATGTGCTTGTGGATGTCCTAAGTCGTATGACTATGGGTAGTGTATCCCACATTAATTAATCCAAGAAACACCTAGTGAGGGAAGTTCATAGGTTGTCTAGGTTTGGGGTGAGGTTGGAAGGTTCTCCGAATGGGGGAGCAATATTCCATCATAACTCCGAGTAATCTTTTGTGGTTGAGGTGAAGTCCAAACAATACCTTCATAAACCATTAGTGGAGTTGAACGAATTGGTTTTCAGAAAGTTAAATGAGTCATTCTACTTAGGGGAGGATGGTTTTTTAATGTACTAAGGGATATTGTGTGTTCTTGATGTAAATGGATTGAGGGACCGGATCCTTGAGGAAGCCCATGGGTCGCGGTACTCCATTCATCCGGGTTTGAAAAAAATGTACCATGATGTAAGGCAGATATATTGGTGGGAAGGTTTGAAGAGGGATATAGCAGAGTTTGTTGCTAATTGTCCAAATTGCCAACAAGTAAAGGCCGAACATCAAAAGTCGGGTAGCTTACTACAAGAGATCCAAATTCCTACTTAGAAGTAGGAAGATATCAATATGGACTTTTTAGTGGGTCTACCTCGGACTCTAAAGTTATATGATTCCATATGGGTGTTTCTGGATAGATTAACTTAGTCTGCGCGCTTTATTCCTTTCAAGTCTACTTATTTGACAGAAAATTATGCTAGGATCTTCATAGATGAGGTTGTGTGTTGTCATGGTATTCAGTTATCCATCATATCGGATAAGGGTGCACAGTTCACATCTAGGTTTTAGAGGTCTTTCAAAAAGAGGTTGGTTACATCAGTGAAGTTAAGCACTGCTTTTCATCTGCAAATGGATGGTCAAGCAAAACTCACTATTAAAACCCTTGAGGACATGCTTAGGTATTGAATCATTGATTATAAAGGGAATTGGGATAAGCATTTGCCTTTGGTGGAGTTTTCTTATAATAATAGTTTTCATTCATATCCATTTCTCCCTACAAAGCCTTGTATGATAAGAGGTGTATATTTCCTATTGGATGGTTTGAAGCGGGTGACCCTTCACTTCTTGGTCTTGATTTGATTTATAAGACCTTAGAGAAGGTTCATATCATAACGAACCGGTTGCGAACGCCCTATAGTCGCCAAAGTCTTATGTCAATCACAGGAGAAGGGATTTGGAGTTTGAAAAAATGATAAGGTGTATTTGAAAATTTCACCAATGAAAGGGGTGGTTAGATTTGGCAAAAAACGGAAATTGAGTCATCGTTATGTGTGACCCAATCAAATTTTGCAAAAGGTTGGTAAGGTCGCCTATGAATTGAAACATCCTAGTGAATTGGCTTTGGTTGATCTGGTTTTCCATGTTTATGGGTTAAAGAAGTTTAACCGACATCCCGAGTCCATTCTTCCTATTGAGGGTCTTGGTGTCAAGGATAACCTCTCTTAAGAGGATGTTCTGGTTCAATTTCTTGATATGCAAGTCATGAAGTTAAGGTATAAATAGGTGGCGTTTTAAAGCTGTTATGGAAAAATCACTTAGTAGAGGATGCAACATGGGAGGCCGAGGCAACCATTAAGTCATGTTACCCTCATCTTTTTTAATAATTAAGGTTAGTCATTCTTTTTAATTATATAAACATGATTGTAAATTGAAGTTTCTTGATTTTTGGGTGAAGTTTTGCAAAATGTGCATTTTTGAACACTTCACAGTGAAGTTTGAGTTATGTTGTTCATTTTTATATAGTAAATCTTTATGAAATATTATATAGAATGTTCATAAGTTGAATTTTGTGCTAATTGACTCATTTACGTCGAGCTCATATGTGTTGTGAGAAGAAAATACCTCATGATGAAGTGTATTGAGCCTTGTGTGTGGTAATTGGAGTTGTAGAATTTCCTTGTTGAGATGACATGATTTAAGGTTATTTATTTAACATACTTCCTTAACTTATGTCATTACCTTCATTAGTTAATTTCAGACTCATTCTTCACATCAGGACATCCAAGTAATGCTCTTGGACAAGACCTAGGGATTCTAACTAAAACCTTCAAAGTCTATTGTGCAATGTCTAGATAGCGTCCCATACAACAACCTAAACTTCATAGAATTTCTCTAATGCTAGTAGGTATCCCCATATAATGACAATAGGCAATAACCGACATAGAACATAATAGCTAGACATGGAATCCATTGTTTTAGCCTACTCCGATGAGGGTGTTCAACTTGCCAACGGTAGAACTAGGACACATCCAATGTAGGAATATGGTTAAGGAATATGGAGGGCTTTTATGCACTGTAGTCTCATTCTAAAGTACACCTACATTGTACGGTAGTCTCGTTCTCAAGAAGAGATACTTCCCATTAACACACTCACTTGGTGCTAGCCTTTGTTCTCATATATTAATTGACATTAAAGGATAACATTAAGAGGTTCCATATCTAGTTCATAACCCAATCACATTCATCCTACCAAAGAGGTCAACTAGGGCTACCTTTCAATGGTGACTAAGGTAGATCATCATGAATTTTCTAAGGATGATATGATGTCGTTTCAGCCAACCAACCGTAAATCCATTATCCTTTACTTGAAGGATACCATTACGGATCTTCAACTTCAAATTCATAACGTAACCCTAACACTAGGTTTAATGTTCCACGTACACGACCTTCTTAATATCACTTAAGGTCTCACATATCATTCAAATTCATTACGTAACCTTAACACTAGGTTTAGTATTCCACGTACACGACCTTCTTAATGTCACTTAAGGTCTCACATATCATTCATTCATACATGACAAGGGTTCACTAAGCCTTTCTTCTCAAGAAATATCATATTCACATATCATTCATACATGTATCAAGTAAGGGACACAAGTCCACCAAAACAAGATACAACATTCTCTACTTTATTCCAAATACTATGTCATTCTTTGAAGCACATAGGAATGACCCTTATCATATTCATGTCATCCTATACATTAATATAAAAACATACATATAACCATCATAGACTCATATAGTTAAATAGGAACAATCATGCATCAACTCTAACACTACACTCAAAAGAACATAATCATAGTCTTAGATGATCACCTAATATCAATAAGAAGAACAAATACTTTCACTTAATCACTTGTAGATAAATATGCTCATACTCAAGATAAATCAATTACACAAATCATTATTATACTTCAAGTAGTGCCGACAAGTCCATGATCATCATATTGCATAAAGTAACCCAAACAAGGCCACATCAATTCACATAGCACCGCCACGATAAGTGGATCATACCAATCATCATTGTATTATAAAAACTATACCTAATATTAAGAGAGTTAGGGCAGCATACCACTCATTTGATCTCAACACTTCAATCCAAAACTAAAATCATCCAATTCAATACACATAGTCCTTTACCCATGGTCATGACCATCAATTCAATACATAAACTATAATACTCAATGAATCTAGGTCAATTAAATGAGGATCTCATGCTCATGTGTTAATGTGCTTGGTGAGTATCTCATTATAGGTGGTTTAAAGGATCATTTAGGTGTGCCTAAGAGGGTGTATGGGTGGTATATATTTTACTTACTTATATGAGTTTTAGTTAAGCATTTAGTGAGAGGATTGCATGGTAGGAAGTGCTCTATGTGAAGTGATAGGCTTCACTTTAACAATGAAGGAGTTCACTGTAACAGTGAACTTGCTTACTGTGAAGTTGTTCTAAAAATGTTAATAATTGCTTAAATGATTTATTATGTGTTCCTAAGGTGTTAAATGTTATTCTTATGTTTATAGTATGATGTTTTAATCAGAATTCATGAAAAGTATGTTGTTTACTAAATGTCCCTTTTGCATGGTTTTTGTATGGCTTCCATACTTAGTGCATCTAATGTGATAACAACTTTTTTTCCCTTTTTGACTAATGTATAGGGAATTGGAAATTTATGCCATGGAAGATGGATAGGCTTCTAAGGGTTGAAGATGAAATATCGGTGAGTCCTCATTGATTCAAGGACAATATCAACATGTTCCTCTATGTCTTTCTCTTTATTTTATATCTTGTATGGGCTTAGTTCAAAGTGTTATATACTCTTAAGATTACTTGGTTTAGTGAGATGCTGTAAAGGTTTAATGTTTTAGTTAATGTTTTTCGCTTGCATAACGATTATTGAAAGAGTTCTTCGTGTGTGAACAAAATTTCAAAATCTTACTCATTTTATAATGTTTATTATGCAATGAATGATACGAGTGGATTTGATAAGACTTCTTGAAGTCTCATTTGCCGTCTGGCAGCACAAGGATGCTCTAACTTCTAGGGTGTACTTGTTGGTCGTTACAAAGTTGGTATCAGAGCATAAGGTTTTGGAGTGTCTTTGTTTCTCATGAACAAGATGTAGTAGAGTCTTGTTCATAATGCGAAGCGCAAAAAATTATGAATAGGAGGCTATTGGGTGCTAGGAAAAGTTTCACTTCTACATTCATCTAATCGTTCCTAAGAGCTTTGTATATGGTGTCTTTCCCTTGTTTTCTTGATTTGTTGGTCCCTCGAGGATAACTTTATGAAGATTGTGTTGAGAGAGAGAAAGATGAGATGTGATTTGATAGATGAGGTGTGATAGATTGTGTTGATTTAGGTACCTTTGAAGGGTAGTGTAGTTGGAAAGAGTGGTATGACATAGTGTTAGAAATGTGAAGTAGTGGTTGTTAAGATCGTTTGAAGTTGTTTATGACCCAACCATAGAAAGGAAGGTGATGAGATTTGAAAGAGTAAAGGTAAACTTCTCTTAGTAAGGGGGATTGTAGTGGTAAGATAATTAAACCTTTGAGAGTCCATAGTTTTCATGAGATAGACCTTGGTAAAAAAAGTATTAGTAAGGTTTAACATGCCTTGAGGGATTTCCTTGTAGTAGATGTTATGTTGACCTTAGAATGGGTTTCTCCGAAGTGGGGGAGTATGTTGAAGAGTATGGTTGTTGGGAGTGAGGTACCCCTAACCTTTCTTTATGTGTTTATTCAATCCTAAAACAAAGAGTTCTCAGTAACTTGAATTATGTAGGATTCTTTTGTGAAAAAGGGATTTCATAATATTTTCCTTATGATATATACATGTTTTGGTTGATGTCTTGTTGAATGAGAAACTGAGTTTTCTTGCATGGTTCATATGCATCTAGTGTTGATTGGCAATTGTTTAATGAATATGAATATTGAACATGTCTAAATTGTTATATAATACTTGGTTTATTGAGAATTTGTAAGGAATTTCTTAAGTGTTGCATTGTTAGATTCTGAAGCATGTTCACCATAAAGTTGCCAGGGATATCTTCTCACTGTAAGGTATTGTAAAAATTGACTAATTTATTCTTCGATGGAAAAATGTTGTAATATGGTTACAACTTCTGTATATGAGCATTATATTGAATATAAAGTGATTTTTTGTTATTTGAAATGAAGGATGTGAGTGTTATCGCATAATGAGTTGTAGAACTTACTGTAGTTTGTTGTTGTGTTGTGATTCTCTTAATTATGTGAAATTGATGTTCCTCCTTTATTGTATGTTGTATGGTATTTTCATGAGTTATGAGGTTTAGTCTCTGCTCTTGGAAGAGTTCGGAGAGTTGCAAGTGTCATTCGAGGATGAATGTTGTCCATGTGGGGGAGAATATAACACCTCCAAAAATGACTTAGGTTAAACTACGGTATAATGTGTGTGACATGAAATATTGGAGTACCATTATGGTTTAAAATGATGTTTGAGGTAGTGTCTCAAGATTTGGGTTAAGTTTGAAGTCAAATGTCAAGGGACGACCAAGATGCCCGACGACTAGTCACCTATGTGCCTTATATTTTTTCATGAGATTATAAGTGATTAATGAGTTTATGAGGACCTTATATGATTGATAATGGTTCTTAGAGTCATAATTTTGATTTTGGCAAGTTTTGGAGGTCAAATGTCCAAGAACATCCGTTGACGTTAGAAAGATAGCCTTTCGACGTCCTTGTGGGTTAGGATGTGGTTTAGCATGTTGTGTGGCTTGTATGATGTTTAACTTGTTTGGAGATGTTCCAAATACATAGAAGTACGTGTTTAGAGGTTTAAAGACGGGTACAACTCAACCTAGGAACCACAAGGGGCCCTAGAGGAGGACCCCAACTCAAGATTTGAAGCTGCGTGGCAGCTTGCATGCAGTGCAAATTGAGGACCCAAACGACAGCCAGTCGATGGAATGATGGCTCGTCGACTTGGACCATCGGTGGATCATGGATGTATACAGGTTGAGGAGCTGCAGGAGCTACCAATGAGACCCCCATCGACGGAGCGTGGTCTCACACACGGATAGTCGATTCTAGGGCGTAGATGATGCTACAAACTGCCTGCAATTTTTTGTTAAGGCTTGGGGTTTTTGTGAAATTAACCCAAAGTCTTACAAAATAGGATGACGGTTATTTTGGGTTTTTTGGGTATTTTAAGAGTATATAAGTCAAAAAAACTCCCATTAAATCCTAGTACCTAAATCAAAACCCATTCCTTCCCAAAGTTTCTTCAAAATCCTCCATGAGAGCTCAAGGTGAAGATAGAGCTTGAAGATGGATCTTCAATGGAGTTTATTATTCAATTATCATTGAATTATTCTAATAAAGTATGGGAGTTCTTCATCTAAGGCTTTCCATCACCTTAGAGTCAATTTCAAAGATGATTTTCAAATACTTCAAAAAGATGAAAAATCCAATTTCTACTGTAAGACTTGGGTTGTTGCATGAAATGTTTTCAAATATTAACATATGATATTATTGATGTATAATTAATGTTTTCCAACGAAATTCTCCATGAACCCCCTACCTTCTCAAATCTCTCAATTAAACTAAAATATGGGTTATGTGATCATGTTTTGGTATTGATGAATTCAAGTGTAGATTGTTCTGGGCTTTTGATTCATGTATAGATTATGATTTCTTGGTTTATAGGATGTTTAAATTTGATCAATTGAGTATTATATATTACTATATCCATTTAATATTAAGTTGATTGAATAAATATTGACATACTACTTATGAATTCTAGTGTAGTTTTCTATGATCTATTGATTGATGTAATAATTGTATTAAATTGATATCTAGGTTGTCTTAGATTGTTAAATGTATATTGAATTGACCTATATTCATTGATAACTATAGTTTATTTATTGAATTGATGTCCATGGCCATGGTTAAGGGCCTATTGGTATTGAATTGGATCATTTAGCATTGGATTGAAGTGGTGAGATGGAATGGGTGGTATGCTGCCCTAAATCTCTTAATATTATGTATAGTTTTTGCATTACACTGGGGATTGGTATGATTCACTTATGCAGGCGGTGCTATGTGAATTAATGTGGCCTTGTTGGTGTTACTTTATGCAATATGATGAGCATAGCCTTGTCGGCACTATTTGAAGTATTACGATGATTTGTGTAGTTGATTTATTTTGGGTATTAGCATATATATCTACAAGTGATTAAGTGAAATTTGTGTTCTTCTATTGATATTAGGTGCTCATGTTAGACTATGACTATGTGCTTATGAATGTAGTCTTAGAGGTTATGCATGATTGGTCCTATTTGACTATATAAGTCTACGATTGTCATATTGATGATGTTATAGTAATGTATAGGATTACATGAAGATTATAGGGTCATTCCTAAGTGCTTCAAAGAATGATATGGTATATGGAATAAAGTAAAGAATGTTGTGTCTTGTTTTGGAAGACGAGTGTCCCTTACTTGATACAGGAATGAATGATATGTTAATATGATATATTTTGACTAGGTAGGATTAGTGCACCCTTGTCTTGTATGAGTGAATGATATGTTAGACCTTAAATGATCTTAAAAAGATCGTGTACGTGGAACCGTAAACCTAGATGTAACGTTATGTTATGAATTTTAAGTCAAAGAGTCGTAATTGTATCCTTCATGTAAAGGATGATGGACTTAGGGTTGGTTGTCTATAACGACATCATATAATCCTTAGGAAAGTCATGATGACCTATCTTAGTCGCCATTGATAGGTATTCCTAGTGGACCTCTTTGGTACGGTGAATGTGGTTAGGTTAAGAACTAGATATGGAACCGCATCATGTGATCGTTTAATCTCAATTACTCTATGAGAACAAATGCTAGCACTGAGTGAGTGTTTCATGGGAAGTAGCTCTACTTGAGAAGGATACTAGAGTACAATGTATCTCTACTTGAGAATGAGACTAGAGTGCATAAAAGCCCTTCATATTCCTTAACAATGTGCCTACATGTGATGTGTCCTAGTTTGATCCTTGACAAGTAGAACACCCTTTTAGGAGTAGGTTAGAACCCAGATTCCATGTCTAGATATCATGGTATATGTTGGTTATTGACAATTCTTATCATATGGGATACCTACTAGTATTAGAGAGGTTCTATGAAGTTTAGGTGGTGGTTTGGGACACTATCTAGAGATTGCACAATAGGCTTTGAAGGTGTTAGTTAAAGTCCTGAGGTCTTGTCCAAGACCATTACTTAAATGTCCTGATAAGATGAATGAGTCTTAAATGAACTAATTAAGGTAAAGACTTAAGTTATGAATGTATGTTAAATGAATAATTACTTATCCAGAGTAGTTAAGGTGTGAAGGGGCATAAGAATGGTCACTTCGCATCTTACCTAGATAAATCTTAAGAATGAGTCTAGTTAGGGAAGATGGTTGATTATGTAGACATGATCTAAGATATACGTAGTCATACGGATTCTTGAGGTAATCTTGAGGAGTTCAATCATGGACGTTATCTTCTTGATTTACTTAAGTATGTATTTTGATAGCCTTTGGAAGAAGAATGTCATATTATCCATGTGTTGATGTATTAAGTGAGAATGATTCAATCTTAGGTAGTCTATAGGATTTTTTAAGTGTGTGTGTAAGGGATTATATTGCGATCGCCTCACAACTCACTCAAGTGACACTTAGAATCACCTTTGGTAGGAGGAGCCCATCCTCATGTGTTTTTGTGCTTGGTTTGTATTTGATTATACGTGGTGTAAAGGATCATTTAGTTGTGCCTAGAGAGGGTGTATGGTCGGTTTCTCTTTTTCTTAATTAAGTGATTCTTAGGATAGCTTTTTGTGAGAGGATTGCATGCTAGGAAGTTTTCTATGTGAAGTTTTCAGGCTTCACTGCAACAGTAAAGGAGTTCACCGTAAGAATGAACACGCATAGTGTAAAGTTATTCTAAAAATGTGAATAATTGCTTTAATGATTTATTATGTGTTCCTAAGGAATTAAGTATTTTTTATTATACTTATAGTATGATGTTTTAATAAAAATTCATGAAAAGCACGCTATTTACTAAATGTCCCTTTTTAATGTATTTGGCATGGCTTACATACGTAGTGCATCTAATGTGCTAACCCCTTCCTTTCCCTTGTTGACTAAAGTGTAGGGTATTGGAAGTCTTGATATGACATGGTGAATGGATAGGTTAATAAGGGTTGAAGATGAAGTATTCGTGAGTCCTCATCAATTCGAGGACAATATCCACATGTTCCTTAATGTCTTTGTCTTTATTTTATGTCTTGTATGGGCTTCGTCCCAAGTGTTGTATACTAAAAGTTTAAATTGTTCAATCAGATGTTGTAAAGGTTTATTGTTTTAAATGAAAATTTTCACTTGTGTAATGATTATGGAAAGAGTTATTCGTGTGTGAAGAAAGTTTTAAATGCTTACTCATTTTATAATGTTTAATATGCAATGAATGATACGAGTAGCTTTGATGATACTTCTTGAATTCTCATTTGCCGTGTGGATACACAAGGATGCTCTAACTTCTAGGGTGTACTTGGGGTCGTTACAATAGTAAATAACACAAGAACTAAGTCAATTGCATCAATACTAATCATATTCATCATTAGTTCATAACATAGGGTTAGGGAATTGGGATCAATTCATCACCTCTTCCACATACTAGATTTAACATCAAGAACGACCATACTTGAAATCATTACAAATCAACAACAATATAATTTGAAAGTTTAATTTTCTGATTAGCAAGAAACCAATGTTCCTATCATCTTTTGGAAATCAATTTGGAAGAATCCTTAGGGGAATGGAATCCCAATGGTGAAAGGTTCCCATACCTTGTAATTCTTTAAGATTGATAGAGGAAAGTGATGTTCTTGAAGACATAATTCTCTTGAACTTTATCTTCTATGTAGTCATCTTTTGGGCTTAGATTTAGGGTAGCTTATATGGTAACTTAACTAACTTAATCAATCACCCCTAACCCCTAATTAAACACCTAAATATTTAAATAATTATGTTGAACTTGTTTAAACCTTGATAGTGAAAACATGCCTGACCTACATACCCCAACCTACGGTCCATAGGTCAGTTGACGACTACCTGCACCCATCGCCCTGAAGGTCCGTCGATAAGTATAGAGACCTGTATTTTTTCCACTTATGTAAAATGGATAGATATGGGACTACGAGCCATCGACACTTCATCACACAGGCGACGCTCCGTCCATTCCATGCGTATGTGGCTACTATCTTTCGACAACTTTTAGCCATTTTGAAAGTTTCCTCCTCAAGGACCCTTATGGTGGTCCTTGGTGAGTCGTACGCAGACGTTGCGACTCTAAACACACTATAATACATATTTAACACGTTTTCACCAAATTTCATCAATTTTTGACTCCTAAAACCCCGTAAAATAGGCTAAGTCACCATAGTAGTCATTTCACTAGACTCTGGACGTCATGGACGTTCTTAAACTTTGCAAATGACTTATAACCATTATTTTAGGACCTAAAACAGTTTACCAACTTTAAAAAAACTTTTGAGGCTCTATATTAGGTCTTGGAATTTTGGAGTCTGACACCTTTGGCTTGGTCGTGCAGTTCACTAGCTCGCATACACCATTGACACCTCATAAATAACGGTCCGTCGTTTCAAAGACGGATCATCTTTTCATACCGTCATTTGCATCAGGGGATGCTAAAAATGAAGCCTTGGTTCCATATTCTATGATTGTACTCACAACTCAAAACAACGGAGCCTAAGTCAATCGACGGGCATCATTTCCCCTCATATTTTCAATGTCGTGTTGATAGATTTTTGTGTCAATGTTTGGGTCCACCTTGAGGTACCTTAAGGTGGTACTAAGGAATTCATACCCGTACGTTTTGACCCTAAATATGCTCTAAGGTGTGCCCTATGTTTTTTTAGAAGTGTTGACATTTATACGACCCTTCCAAGACCTAAAGGCACACTTGATCACTTTTACTAGTCTCCGGACGTCATGGGCGTTTCTTGACGTCTAGTCTTTAAAACTTCCTACCTAAGTTAAATATCTTTTTTTTAGGTCTAAAACCATCATTATTAATCATATGAGTCTCTAGTATAGGCCATAGAATTTCTGAGGTGTTACAATATCCCTCTTTTAGGGACATTCGTCCCCGAATGACACTTTAAACCGCCTAGAGGGAAAGAGAAGAGATATTCAACACTAGCAGCCTAAAAACAAGAAATATCATAATGAGTCACATCTCATAGGAGGAATTCTCTACTCTATTCAACAACAACATAGAATTTTAACATAGGAACTTAATCCACAATTTATATCAAATAAGATCTAATCCTTTCATATCACATAAGGAGGAACTACCTTCTCCATTTCAATATGAGCATAATATGAACGTTTAGAGAGTTGACCCTTCTTATAAAAATAACTCAAAACATGTTCAATACAACTCTCATGAAGAGCATACTTTATATATAAGTGCAAGTTAACCATATGAACATATTTCATGAAACTCAATTCAAGCATGATTTTCTACAAGAATATGAACACAATAGGAAAACATGATAAATGCAACATTATTTATAACACTCATTTAAGAGAAACAACTAAACTTGACTTTGTATAGGAGTAGGAGGCACAATATTAGGATAGCGGGACTTCATGTCGGCCTCACCCTCCCATGTTTCACCCCCAACAAGATGGTTCCTCCATAGAACCTTTACGGAGGCAACCTATTTATTCCTCAATTTCTTAACTTGACGATCCAAGATCTCAATTGGGACCTCTTCATAAGATAGGTTCTCATTTACCCCTAAACCTTCTAGAGGATGAATACATACCGGATCACCTATACATTTTTTGAGAATTGACACATGGAACACCGGATGAATCGGGGCCAATTCTATTGGCAACATTAACTAATATGCCACATCCACAACTCGCTTCACAATTTCATAAGGACCTACATACCGGGGACTAAGTTTCCCCTTCTTCCCAAACATCATCACCCCTTTCATGGGTGAAATTTTCAATTCAATCTAATATCCTAATTCAAATACAAGGTTCCATTTTCTATTGTCGACATAAGATTTTTGCTAAAATAAGTCATCTACAAACTCTCCTTTATGAGTTTAACTTTCTCTGTAATCTCATAAATTATTTAAGGACAAAGAAGGGAGAACTCACCCACTTCAAACCATTTAACCGGAGACCGGCACCTCCTACCATAGAGTGCTTTCAATGGTTCCATGAAAATACTCGCATGGTAGCTTTTGTTGTAGAAAAATTCTATCAAAGGTAGGTGATCACCACAATTTCCTTTGAAATCAATAACACAAGCTCTCAACATGTCTTCTAAGGTTTTGATGGTGCGCTCCGCTTTACCATCCGTTTAAGTGTGGAAAGCGGTACTAATATTCACTTCAACACCAAGATCACTTTGGAAAGATCTCCAACAATGAGAAGGGAACTGGGCACCTCTATCCAAAATGATCGACAAAAAGGCCCCACATAACTTTAGGATCTCCTTAATGTACAATACAATATATTCCTTCACCACATAAGAGACTTTGATGGGTAGGAAGTGGGCTGATTTTGTCAACTTATCCACCGTGACCCAAGTGGAGTCACGTTGTTGAGGCATAAGAGGTAACCCTACTAGAAAGTCCATGTTGACATCTTCCCACTTCCAAGTGGGGATATCTATATCTTGAGTTAGATCTCCCGGTCCTTGATGCCGACTTTGACTTGTTTGTAATTTGAGAAGCCAGCCACATAGTTTTTCTATATCCTCTCATCCCATTCCACCAATAAATAGGTGCAAATCACGATACATTTTGGTGACACCCGGGTGAATGGAATATCGAGAACCATGAGCCTCCTCTATGATATGTTCCCTTTAGCCAACCATATCCATCACACATAAACATTCTTGGTACCTAAGTACCCCATCCTCCCCTTGGAAGAAAGAATCATTATTTTACTAAGGAACGATTTCTTCAACTCCATCAATAGAGGATCAATATGTTGCTAAGACTTCACATGAACCACTAAAGATGAACTGGAGTTATGACGTGTAATATCCCGAAAATGACTTAGGTGAAGCTAGATCCTGACATTTTTTTCAATATGATATAAGGTCCTAAAATTATTTGTTATGTTTTTTTGAGTAAGTGTCAAAGATTTTAGGTTCATTAGAAGTCAAACGTCAAGGCACGATCAAGGCGTTTGACGACTAAGTCACCAATGTGCCTCATGTGTGGTTTTGTGCATAATTGTCTGTTGTATGAGTTTATGAGGTCATTATATGAGTTATTATGGTGTTTATTGGTAGTGTGTCATGTTTCGTAACGTTTGTAGGTCAAACGTCCAAGAACGTCCATGACGTTCGAAAGGTTTTCCTTGAAACAACCTTTTGTGTTTGTGCATCTTTCGTCGAGTATTCTGTGTTCGTTTTGGATGAAATTGATGTTTAGGTCCTAAATTCGTATGCAAAAATATTTTGGTTGGAAATGTCCGGGTACCAATCCACGTAGGACCCACATGGGGCCCTAGAAGGAGGATATAAGCTTGGAGCTCAACACTGCAATGGAGTGGCAATCGATTACTCCAAACGACCGAAAGTCAACCAGGTTTGATGGATCTGTGTGTCTAACAGAATGAGGAGTTGAAGGAGAAACAAACGGACCCCATTGATGGGGCGTGGTCTTATCCACGAACCATTGATTCTAGGGCGTCGATGGGCTGTGAAATCTACAAATTTTCTATTGAAGTAACTCTCATTTAAACACTAGCACCAAAATCAAAACCCATTCCCTCCCTAAGTTTCTTCAATAACCTCCATGAGATCTCAAGGTTATGATATAGCTTGAAGATGGATCTTCAATGGAGTGTCTTCTTTAAATATCATTGGTTTCTTATAATAAGGTACTTCATCTGAGGATTTCTATCACATTAGAGCATATTTCAAAGATGATTTTCAATGATTAAAAAAAATTAAAAAGTCCAATTTCTACTCTAAGTCTTACGTTCTTGTGTAAAAGGCTTTTGAACATTAAGATATGATATTATTGATGTATAATTGATGTTTTCCAATGAATTTTTCCATGAACCCTTGACCTTCACAAATCTCTAAAGTTGACTAAAACACTGCTAATGTGATCATGCTTGGATATTAATGAATTCAAATGTAGATTGTTATGGGCTTTTGATTCATGTGTAGATTATGATTGATTGGTTTATAGGCTGTTTCAATACTATCAATTTATTATGGAATATTATTAAATCTATTGAATATTAAGCTTATTGAATTGATAATTACTTTAGGCTTATGAATTCTAGTGTAATTTTCAATGGGCTATTGATAGATGTAATACTTGTATTGATTTGATATCTTGGTTGTCTTAGAATGATGAATCTATATTGAATTGACCTTGTTTCATTGAGTATTATAGTTTTTGTATTGAATTGATGTTCATGGCCATATGTATGGGCCTTATGGTATTGAATTGGATGATTTGGCTTTGGATTGAAGTTGTACGATTGAATGGGTGGTATACTGCCCTAACTCTATTAATATTATGTATAGTTTTTGTATTCTAATGTTTATTGGTATGGTCCACTTATGGTGGTGGTGCTATGTTAATTGATGTGGCCTTATCGACGTTACTTTAAGCAATATGATGATCATGTCCTTGTCAGCACTAGTTGAACTATTGTACTGATTTGTGTAGTTGATTTATGTGATGTGTGACCATATCTATCTATATGTAAAGTAATGTGAAAGTATGTATTCTTTATACGTATGTTAGGAGATCATGTAGACTATGGCTATGTGCTTATATGTGTTGTCTTAGGGTTGATGCATGGTTGTTCCTACTTGACTATATGAGTCTATAATGGTTATATTGAAGATAATACGGTAGTGTATAGGATGAAATAAAGATGATCATGTTTATTCCTATGTGACTCAAAGAATGACATGTAATATGTGTTAAAGTTAAGTATGTTGTGTCTTGTCTTGGTTGACTTGTGTCCCTTACTTGATGAATGTATGAATAAGAATATGAGATGTCTTGACGTAGGATGCTAAAGTCTCCTTGTCTTATATGTATGAATGACATTTGACCTTGAATGATGCTAAGAGGGTCTTATGTTAAACCTTAAAACTAGAGGTAAGGCTATGAATGTTGAAGTTGAAAGTCGTAATTGTTTCCTTCAAGTAATGGAATGATAGACATAAGGTTGATTGGCTGGAAGGACATTTTATCGAACGTTAGAAAAGTCATTATGAGATTCTTGTCGCCATTGTAAGGTAGACCTAGTGGACCTTTCTTTGGTAGGGTAAATGTGATTGGGATATGAACTTTATATGAAACTCTTTATATGACCCTTAAGTGAAAATTATACTATGAGAACAAAGGCTATCACCGAGTGAGTATGGTAAGAGAAGTAGTTCTAGTTAAAGGATGAGACTAGAATACAAAGCACGCCCTTCATATTCCGTAACCATGCGCGTACATGGAATATGTTCAAGTTCTACCATTGGCAAGTAGAACACCCTTATCAGAGTAGGTTAGATTTCCATATTCCATGCTTTTCTACCATGGTCTATGTCGCTTATTTCCTTTTCTCATCATATGGGATACTATTACCATTCGAGAAGTTTTATGGAGTTTAGGTGGTGGTATGAGACGTTATATAGACATTGCACAATAGGCTTTGAAAATTTTAATTGGAGCCCCTAGGTCTTGTCCAAGACCATTACGTGAATGCTTTTATGTGATGAATGAGTCTTAAATGAACAAATGAATGTATTGACTTAAGTTAAGAAAGTATGTTAAATTAATATGTACTTATCTAGAGTAGTTAAGGGTTGTCTAGTAAAGGTGTGAAGGGGGCATATGTATGGTACTTCTTACCCAGATAAGTCTTAACAAGGACTCTAGTTAGGGAAGATGGTTGATTATTTAGACGTGATACAATCTTAGGTATTCTTAAGGATTACTTAGGTAATATTGAAGAGGTCAATCATGGACATTATCTTCTTGATTTACTTAAGTAAGTCTTTTGATAAACTTTTTAGGGGAGAATGTCATATTATATGTATACTAATGTATAAAGTCATAATGATTCTATCTTAGGTAGTATATATGATCTCTTAAGTGTGTGTGTAAGGAATTGTATGGGTGGTCACTTCACAACTCACTCAAGTGAACCTTAGAATCACCTTCGGTTGGAGGATCTCATGTTCATGTGATTGATGTATTTGTAAGTGTGGTTTTAAGGCTCATTTAGTTTCCTATAGAGGGTGTATGGGCGGTCTCTATTTTTCTTACTTAGGTGAGTCTTAGGATAACTCTTAGTGAGGGTAATATATGCTAAAAGATGTGTAAAGTGAAGCTAAGCAAATTCAGTGTAACAGTGAAGTAGTTCACTGTGACATTTTCCTAAAATGTGAATAATTGTTTAAATGATTTCTTAAGTGTTTCTAAGTTTTTAAATGTTGTACTTATGATTATAGTATGATGTTTTAATCAAAATTTTTGAAAAGCATGTTATTTACTAAATGTCGCTTTTTCATGATTTTTGCGTGGATTCCATACTTAGTGCATCTAATGTGCTAACCCCTTCTTTTCCCTTTTTGACTAAAGTTTAGTGAATTGGAAGTATTGATGTGCCATGAAGGATGGATAGCTTTATTAGGGTTGAAGATGAAGTATTGGTGAGTCCTCATCGATTCGAGTCTAATATCCACATGTCTTCCCTTATGTCTTAGTCTTTATTTTATGTCTTGTATGGGCTTATTCCCAACTATTGTATACTCTAAATTTTAGAAGGTTCAAGGAGATGTTGTAAATGTTTTATGTTTTAAAAGAAAATCTTCCGCTTGTGTAATGATTATGGAAAGAGTTCTTCGGGTGTGAAGAATGTTTTAAATTCTTACTAATTTTAGTATGTTTATTATGCAATGAATGATACGAGTGACTTAGATGAGAGATCTTGAAATATTATTTGCCATGTGGTAACACAAGGATTCTCTAAATTCTAGGCTATACTTCCGGGTTGTTACATGACGGACCATGAAACAATCTTTTGAGGATTCTTCTATTCGGACACCCAACCGGGCCAAACTATGCACTTCTTTTTTACTAATTCTTTATTATCATCATCGACATGAGTCACATTACCCATAGACACTCTACTCAAAGCATCCGTCATAACATTAGATTTCCCGTGGTGGTAACAGAAACTTATGACATAATCCTTTAAAAGCTCCAACCACCTTATTTTGTGTAGACTCAAGTCTTTTTGAGTGAATGCATATTGGAGAATCTTGTGATCAGTGAACACATCAACATGTACTCCATTGAGGTGGTTTGTCCAGATTTTTAAAGCAAATAGTACGACCGCTAGCTCAATGTCATGAGTTGAGTAATTCTTCTCATATTCCTTGAGTTGCCTAGAGGGATACGCTATCACCTTGCAATATTGCATGAGGACAACCTAAAGCTACTTGGGAGGCATCACAATAAACCACAAACCCATTAGTACCCTCCGGTAAGGTCAACACCGGAGAGGAGGTGAGTCTGTCTTCTAATAATTGGAAGCTCTTTTGACATGATTTGAACCATTCAAACATAGACTTTTTTTGGGTTAAGGTCGTTAATGGACATGCAATATATTAAAATTCCTCAACAAATCCCCTACCGGCCAATCTTGAAAAGCTTCAGATGCCGGTAGGGTACAAAGGTCTAGGCCAACTTTTTATCACTTCCATCTTTCTTGGATCGACCTCTACCCCCTCACTACAGAAAATGTGATGAAGAAAAGCAAATGATCTCAACCAAATATCACATTTAATAAATTTACAAAAAAACATGTTTATCCTTTAGGACTTGCAAAACTATCTTTAAATGGCTCATATGATCATTCTCAATCCTAGAGTATATCAAAATGTATTAATGAAGACAATAACAAATAAATAAAGGTACTTAAAAAAACTTGATTCATAAGGTCCATGAAAGCTGTCGGCGCATTTTTTAGACAAAAAGAAATAAAAATAAATTCAAAATGACCATATCTTGTTTGTAATGTCATTTGCGGAATGTCAACTCCTATCACTCTAAGTTGGGGATAACCAAAACTTAAGTAAATTTTTGAAAACCAACTCGCTCCTTGGAATTTGTCAAACAAACCATAAATTCTCGGGAGTGGGTACTTATTCTTTCTCGTAACCTTGTTTAATTGGCGATATTCAATACACATTCTCAAATACGCATCCTTCTTATTCACATACAATACCTGAGCACCCCATGGAGATATGCTTGGTCAGATAAAACCCTTATCTAGTAAATTCTTGAATAGAGTCTTTAAATCATTAAACTCGGTAGGGGACATACGTTATGGAGGGATTTAAATAGGTTGTGTATCTAATAATTAGTCTATGCCAAAGTCAATTTCCCGTTTGGGAGGAATTACACTCAAGTAACCGGGAATGACCCTGGATTTCCTCTTGGAAATTCATTAAATATGGGGAGCGACTCTAATTGAGGGATCTTGGATTCGAGATCCTGGACCCTCAGTATATTATAGACACAACCCTTCACACTCAACTTACAAGCTTTTAGGCATGAAATGATCTTACACCTATGGTTTAAGTTTCCTCCCTTCCATTCAGAAATGGTCTCATTAGGAAATTAAAATTTTACTACCCTTGTTGTATAGTCAATTGAGGCAAAACAAGCATATAACCAGTCCATCCCAAAGATGAAATCAAAAGCTAACATATCAAGGTCTACCAAATCAACTAATGTACCTCTATTTGTGAAGGAAATAGGAAAACCACTATAGACTCTTTTAGCAACCATGGAATCACCCACCAGGGTAGAGATTGAAATGTTTTCATCTAAGACATCGAGAAGCATATAAAATTTCATATACACAAATGGAGTCACACAATACAAAGTTGTAACGGGATGCAACAATGCATCTACATTTTGAAAATACTTGAAACATATCGGTGACCACATTCGGAGAGCTCTCTTGATCACCTCGCGATTTGAGGGTATAGAGGTGACTCTTCTTTCGAGCTTCGGGATTTAGAGCACCTGCTTGTGCTTTAGAATTTTACCTACCTTGAGCATTCATCATAGGAAAATCCCTTTTCATGTGGCCACCTTTAGCACAACCATAACAATAACCCGTGCTAACTAGTCACTGTGCCCTCTTGTTTCGTCCTACAATTTCCACAAATAGGCTTCTCAAATAACAACCAACACTTTTCCGCTCTTGAATCTTGTGAGTAAACAACTTACTCTTGTTGACCCTTGGATTATTAGGAGGTTCTTGATTGAAAACCTTTCATAGAACCTGGCTTGTCTTGAACCTCAAATCTAATTATTGATGAAATTTCATCTGCGACCTTTGTCTTCTGCAACTCCCTGCAAACTTGCTTAAGTTTTTGCTCCACCATTTGTTTGGCAAGAAAAATGAGACGAGAGATGTCCATATTAGGAATCCACAAAGCAAAAATACATCCATTAACCACATGGTCCGATATCCTCATAATAAATTTGTTCATCTTAGCCCTAGAATCCACCACCATAGTAAGAACATGTTTTGATAGTTAGGTGAACTTGAGGTTATATTCTTTCAATCTCATACCCCTTGACGAATATTGTTAAACTCTTGTGTTTTCCTCTCCGTCAATTCCAAGGGAAAGAACCTATAAAGAAAGTTCATCTTGAATGATGCCCAATTAACCGGACCTTCTCTACTGGACCTCTCCTCTTTTTATTGATCATACAAAACTTCAGCCACATCGTTGAGTTGGTAGGAGGATAATTAAGCTTTATCCTTAGAAGATAAACCCATTGTCTCTAGTAGCTTGTGAACGTCATCAATAAAACCTTGTGGATCCTCCTCCACTTTGGAACAAAAGAAGTAGAGGGATTCATCCTTTTGAAATCCCTAATCCTTGAAGTGGAAGTTCTAGCATTAGGGTTCACTTACACCTTAGTATCCCCAGCTACTTGAGTGGCTAGAACTTGAGTCAATCTATTAATTGCCACCTTTATCTAAAAATTAGACATGGACCCTTATTCAATAGGAACTTGAGGGTTTTGTAGAGCTTGATAGGGAACTGCCTCATTAACATTCTCCTCCTCGGCCCTTCGAACATTGTTACTTCATTACCTATAAGCACAATAAAAGTGTTAGAAGAATGGACTACATAGATTTATGATTATTAGGCACAACAAAAGAATGACCAAAAGTGTGAGAGTTCCTAAACATCTCATTCATAAATGTGGAGTGCTTCACACCCATGAGTAAGATTGTACTTGACATGCTATGTTGTGACATCAATCCTGCATTATTCTCAACCTTATGCTCTGACAATGTTTGTAACGACCCAAAGTACGCCCTAGGCGTTACAAGCGTACTCGGCCTCAAAGTAGTCTTATAATATACCTTTGCATTCTTAATAGCAAAAACCATTAAATAAAGATGCAAAAATTTTAAAAAAATTTAATTAGAAATTCACTTCACTTCATATAAGAAAGTATATCGTCAAACTTTGTCACAAAATTCCATATAGATATAAGGAAAATAAACTTGGGTTTATCCCATACACTCAATGAGAATATCTCAAATTAAAATTACAATATTGTTATTAAAACGTAATGATACTAGAAAGTTATAATATGGGGCTCTGTCCTCAGACTTGAGGATTCACCAACTTGGAGAAGCAAATCCAAGTGTTTTGAAAAGTGGTCTTGAAATCCTCAATGGCCCGAACCCACATTGTTAGGTAAAAGGAAAGAATATATGGTTTAACATCACATGTACTAAGTATGGATTTTATGCATACAAATCATCAATGCATGTACAAAAGGACATTTTCAACAAAAACATGCTTTCTATCAATTAAACCCAACATGCTCATATATTAAGCATTCTAAGAAAACCAAACATGTATACAACCCAAATTATACTTGTGCAATGCAAATAATAGAATATCATAACCCTATACAATGCTATGTATCACATTAGGAAACCCACTTCATACATAGAACATAATCTCATATTTCATCATGACATGCTTTGTTCATAAGATCACTCATAGAAAATCAATATATATCATTATCAACATAATATTAAAATAATACTACTACTACCATCCATTAGGATTCCACAAGTGCAATGTGTAAGAGAAGTCCCATACCCTCCCTCACACCATGTAGAAACCATCACGAAAGATCTAGTAAGAGTTCACACATGTCAAAACCCTCTATACGAACTATGTTACCTAGAGTCTCACATATATCAAAAAAGGTTACTAACATATAAATAAAGTATTTTACAGAATGTATAGTTGATTTGAAGAGGTTTGGAGGTAAAACTTCGAAGACATTCCAAAGTTAGTATTTAGATGCACTAGTGTGCCTTTGTATGTTTACCTTATTTGTATGTGTTTTTTGGAGTGTAAAAATAGTGGAGTTTAACCTAGTAACTTCTTAATAATGTGTAAGGTTAAAACTTTTGGGTATGAATCCCCGAGAACAACCGTTATAGTCCTTGAGGAGGACACAAATGTTGGACAAGGAAGCTACCAAAGGCAGCGTGCAGCAGCAAGATGTGGAGGCCTCACGCGTTGCGCACCTGGCACTCGGTCTACCGGTGCAACACACCCCTGAAATAGCACTCACTTCTTTAGAAATTTAGTGAGAAAAAATTAGGAGCTGCCTCCGCGACAAACAATAAGTTCCCTAATTCGGTTGTGTCACTTTAAAATCAAGTTTGACATGTCCAACATTCCTAATAAGTATGGGGATGTTTTGGTAACTTTGCTAGTCGGTTATACACTTTTTTTATGTCATATAAAACCCTTTTACCATGTCAAAACCCCAATACCGAATAAGAAATCAAAAATACCAAAACTCCCTTCTCTTCAAAATTCTCTAAAACTTCCATTGTAGACAAAAATCAAGTTCAAGCTAGAAGATGAAGTTTGACTTGGTTTTGTATCCAAATGTGTGGGAGTTTCTTCTATTAAGGTATGGTAACCCTTGATCCTGAGTTAATCCTTTATCTTTTCTTTCAAAGGTTTATCTATATTAATCTAAAGTCAAAAATCCCATCTCTCAATCTATCCATTCGTTCATTCTCAAATTGATTTCAAAAGCATTCTAGAGATGAATATATGTTAAGCTACTGATTTTACTATGGTTTTAAATACAATTCCATGTAGATCGCATGATTCCTAAATCCTTCTTATTAGCCTTTAAAATGCTCTTGTGATCTCAAATTGATGATGATCCAATTATGATTTGATTATAGTGTATTACTTATTCCTAATGTCTATGTCAATTGATATTGAATTATTGGTAATTGATCAATAATGATCATAGATTGTAGAACTGGTAAGTTGACCTATTTGCACTAATTAACCTAGAATGTATATAAATTTTGTTTCTTGTTATAATACACTTATTGTTGCGCTGTTTACATTGTTGTACATCTTTATATGTTACTATCATGGCCTTGAAGGCAAATTTTGTTATATGAATTGTGGATATGATGTTCACAAGTACGAAGGTCTTGTGTAATCTTCAATTTTAGTGTCATGATCTAGGTGTATTAATGACGTTATGTATTTTTGAAGATCATGCTAGGGATTGGTATGGTCTACATGACTAGTTGTGATGATTCTATTGTAGCATTAACCCTACCTATATGAACCCTATAAGAATGTGTGATCTTATGCATGTTATAAGTCTTCTATTCTAATGTTAAATATCCTCTAATCTTGAATGATGTAATGTGGTTGTGTGGCCAATATTCCCTAGATATTCTATTGATGAGTTGGTCACGACTTGAGGGATACATGTTACATATGTTGAGATCATTTTAAAGGTGATATCATAAGTAACAAAGCTGTTGCTTTTATATGATCATGATGACCAATATGAATGCACACACACTCTCATGCATAATTATAAGTAAGGTAGACTCATGGGGTCAATTGAAAGTATAGTTCTCATATGCACTAGTATCTATCACTAATGCATGTAAAGTATACGATTAATTAATTATGAGCATGTGTTTGTCTAGAGGTGTTATGTTAAAGTATTTCTCACATGTATGCACAAACACATGAAAGTATGAATTTAGAATTATTTGAAAGGACATTCTCACATAGTATAGGTTCTATAATGATAGTACAATTCTCATCCCAGGAATGTATGAGCTATGATGTATGAGGGAGCAAGTCCCTAAATACTAATCTCAAGAAATAAATAATTAAATGTCTTATAGATATTTAAATAGGGAGTTTAACCATAGCAAGAAGTATATATATACAATGAGGAAAAGACCCTCCTAGTATTGCAATAGGGTGGGTCATTCAAGTGGATTACTAATGAGATGGAAGTCTTCCCGTTAATAAAATACACCGGGTTTCAAGAAGCAATGTCACTGTCCCTTAAAATACATGCCCTTATTGGATATATCTAGTATTTCCACATAGATAAATATTAAACATGGTTCTACCTAGGACAGTAGAACACCCTTTTTCTGTGTGGGGTCTTATGACACCGAATTCCATGTTGCTCACATAGTCTATGTCGGTTACCCCTAAGAATCCCTAAAGTTATGAAATGAAATAATGATAAGATTATGAATAATAGTAATGAATCCTTGTAAGACTACGTAGTGTAGCTAGGACTATGGACCCTACTTATACATTGCACAAGTGGACTCTAAGGGAAATTATGATGAGTTTAATTTATGTAAGATAGAAATTATAAGTATTTATGTGAATTTAAGTTATGACTTCTAGGTGGATTTTCTTGGTATATGTGGGAGTGTAGAACTCTATGTGTACGTTGCTCAAGCTTTTGAAAGGGTTGTAGGGTGGTTTACCTGTGACATGAACTAATGACTTATGACCAAGATTAAATAAATGAAAGATTTATTATGTGACCATTAATAAAGTATGCAAGTCTTATTTATCAGATTAAATGCATGTGTGGTACGTTATTGACGTGATGCTACTTTTACATTGCACTAATGAGATTGGGAGGTTGTCTTAGGTGATTGTTCTTATATGTGAAGTATGCCTTAATAAATGATCTTAAATGTGATGTAATTTCTTTACATATTGTTATGAGTTATATTCATGTCCATATGAAGTATGTGACTTATATTGTGCTAAATGCATCACTGTTCATGAAGTTTTACTATAAAGACATGATTCATGATACCTAACTAAATTTCCTCTTAAAAAAATGCATATTTTTGCATGGTTGTCATACATAGTGCATTCTTCTACTAATACTAGTCTTCTTCATCTTTTTACACAAAGTGTAGGTGGTTATGGCTAGAAGATATTTCTAACATGGATGAACTCGGATAGATGATTCTGAAGCTCAAGAAAGGGATCTTTAAGATTCAAGGATTTTCTATGTAAAGTTCTTATTCAAATTATGTAATAGTCTAGATTATGTTTTATGATTGTAAGTGTCGTGTCCCAATTCTAATGTAATGTTGTTGAGTCTAAGATGGCAAAATAGATTGTGTCTATACTATGTACTTATGGTTATATATATATATGAAGTGATATTCTGGCAGAAAATTTTGAAATTTTTTGCTATTTATTATGTTTATGTGATGAATGAATGGTATGAGGCTTGCTTAGACCTATGAGAATTTGATGGTGCTGTGTTGCGACTTATGGATGTCATAAATTCTAGGTTATGTCGATAAAAAATTGGTATCA
The DNA here is from genome assembly GCF_001406875.1 of Solanum pennellii. Taxonomy (NCBI): domain Eukaryota; kingdom Viridiplantae; phylum Streptophyta; class Magnoliopsida; order Solanales; family Solanaceae; genus Solanum; species Solanum pennellii. Next base: position 38,684,877 of record NC_028640.1, read on the forward strand.
GAGCATATGATATTGCGATTTGTGGTTAGGATTCAAACTCTCATGTTTGCACGTCTAGTAGAGTCTCGTTCATCAGTGTGAAGCACAACATATCTACGTGTGAGAGGCTATAAGACTATACAGTTCCACTTCTTCATCCACTTTTGTATTTTGCCATAGATCTTAATTCTATATGATTTTTCTCTTATGTTTCCTTGTCCAGTGGTCTTTAAGATTTGATTGCTTGAAATGGATGATGTCTCGAGGCTTGAGGGAGAAAAGGTGAGTTTTGATGCTCTTTATGGTTATTATGACTAGATGAGTATATGTAAAGGTGAATTTGGAATATAGTGAGATGATGCCATTTAGGAATATATGTGACTTATGAGAACTAAGATCTTATGTTTAGATTTTTTATGTTATGATATGGTTCTTGCCTTATAAGAAGTTTCTAGGGTTGAATGAAGTCCTCTTTAGATTAATTAGTTGCCTCATGATTATGTATGATGATAGCATGATGGTACAATATAGGCTTGAATGGTTTTCGAGAAATGTGGTAAATAGTGAAAGATGGATGTTGCCTTGCTATAGTGGTAATGCTTATTAGTTGTCCTTGTGTGTACTATATTCTATTTTATAGGCTTGCTCCTAAGAAGGGAAGGTAGTGTGCTTACCTGGTGATTATGAAGTATGCTAGTTAATGGGAGAACCCTTATTACTTGTTGATGTAACGACCTGTTTCGTCGTTTTGAGCAGCAGATTTATTTCTGGAAAAACTGGCTAAGATTACAGACATCACGACGGACCGTCATAGGCACGACGGCCCGTCACAGATGTCTCGTTTCAGCATACTTAGAA
>NC_028640.1:38694105-38714581 GCF_001406875.1 Solanum pennellii
AGTCTTGATGCCTTGAACTTCCGGCATGGACTAGCTTTTTAGTTATTTTTGTTCTTAGACATTCTTAGTTTAGTAATTTGAGATAGATGTTCTTGTGATGATGACTTCCAGATTTTGGGGAAATTAATAGATGTTGATTTGTTTTATTTAATGAGTTTAAGTCTTCCGCATTATTTTCTGTTGATATATGTTAAAATGATAAGGGTTAGATTGGTTGGTTCGCTCACATAGGAGGGTAAATGTGGGTGACAATCGCGTCCCCGATTTGGGTCGTGACAGTTGATGAGTCCCTATATGAACCTATTATAAGAGTGGGAAAAAAGTGAATAAATGGTTTATTGCGTAAGTTATGATTATCCTTCTCTCTAAGGTTAACGTAGAGGGATGTATGTAACCCTTAGTCCAAAGGGAGAGGAACAAAATTGATGTTGACCAACTTTAAATTTGTTAGTTGTCTTTTTAGTTTGATCTTAAGTTTGGTCATTTTAAAAGGGTGCTTAAATGATACCTAGGCATGGTTGTTTAGAAGGTTCTACCAAAGATTATAATGTGGGTTGAAATAACCTAGAATTTACTTTGCCCTAGTGTTGAATGAAATGAAAGAGGCCTTCATGGCCAAGTCTCTCCTATGTTTCCCCAAAGGTGTTACATTGGAGATGATGGTTACACTTAATGTTCTAAAATAAGTGATAGTGGACCTTAATTGTTCCATCATGTGTTTTATGATTTTTTAGAATCCGGGATTTATATAGTCCTAAGATTGAGGGAGATTCTCTAAAGCTGAAATTAACTACCTAAGGTAATGAATCTTATAGGCTTGAATCTGAAGCTACTTACCTTGTTATGACTTGGTGTTAGGATGTGATGAAATGATGGAGTTATCGTTAGTATACATTGAGTAGTTTGACCTAACTTGATTGTTCTGATTTCCTTTAGGTGATAAGCTTAGAGGAATGATGATGCTTGAGGAGTACCTCTTGATGAATTGAGTTAGTAAGCTCTTTGATTTGATATTAGGAGTGGAAACCCTCAATGATGTTTGATATTAGGAGTGGAAACCCTCAATGATGTGAAACCTTCTTATGTAAGGAGTATGTAGGTTGATCTAGACTTGTATTGACCTTGGTGTTAAAGGGAATAAGGTGATGAATAAATGATTAGGCATACCCCAAATGGGGGATAATGTGACTAGATGGCAAGATTTTAAATACCTTTAATGTGTCTATTTTGAGTTCCTTGAACTTCTCTATGTTAAAAATCACCTCGCGTGATGAAAATGAAGTAGGGGCAATTTAGATACTCAATTATGATCTCTTGTAATCCTCACCTACTGGGATGTGAGTGAAGAACTACAGGGAAATGGTTCATCCTTGAGAAATGGAAGGAGGTGATGTTAAGAACGGTTAGCATAAGCTTATTCTATAAGGGTGATGTTATGCTTTACTAGAGAGCTTTCTTAGTCTAAGTTGCTCTTAAAAGTATTTCCCTTAATTGGGGGATTATATACTGAGTAGTGACATTGTTGATATCCTTATTTTTCCTTCTATTCTTACTCAAGCTTGAAACCAAAGAGTTCCTAGTAGTTTGTTCATGATGAGAATCTTGCATATGAGTATAAGTTGCATGTCGTCCATATGTTATACATGTCCAAATTGACACTATGTTATGCATGTATTGAAAGGTCCTCATTGAATGAAAATGGAATTTTTATCAAATTTAGGTTGCTCATATTGTTGTGCATATTGAAATGTTAAATGTACATTAAACTTCATGAGATGGCTTAAATGAACATGCTTGATGTCACTTTAAAGGTGTGGTGTTTTTGCCCTATAATGGGGTGTTGAGTCTTCTTAAATAACAATTGATGAGTATCTTTGAAAAATATGTGACTTTTAGTGATCTGGGAAGAGTTAATGTAGGCTCACTCTTGAGGAGTGATGGTATGTCTAGCAATTGTCCATACGTGTGCCTATGAATTGTAAGAATTTCCCAATATGAAAACTAGTTTCATGCTAGAAATTGAAACTATGTGAAATAACATCCTATTACTGGGATGTATTTTGTGTGACCTAAAATTTTGGCTTCATGAGGAAGGAAATATAATCATGTTTTGGTTAGAGGTTGTATTGACCTTTGTTGAATGATTGTATGTAAGCTTATAATGCCATGTCAGTGTATTGGTACTAGGAGATGTTAGTTCCTCCTTGAACATGACTAAACATGGTAATGTCATATATGACCTTGATTGTGTTATGTCTAGACAATAAAAGTTGTCGTAAGTCTATATTCATCATGATGTATGTGCATCAAGTATGAGTTGCATAAATTTTCCACGAGTTGAAGTGTATATCATGCCTATTTGTGCACTTGATATTCATTTTTTTGTTTAACCTTATTATGAAATGATGAGCATGCCTAAAAGTTTGATAAGGTAGTTCCTCCAAATGACAATGAGTATGATGAAGTATGTGTCCACTATGAGTGGTGGAGATAGTTTCTACTTGTGTTGAATTTAGTGTATAATGATATAACGTTGGTTTTCCTTTAATTTTTTTGGCATTAACTAATGTTTTATACCATGTTGAATATTGTGAGCTGCTATATGGGTCATTGAGTCCTTCAACATGTTTAAATGTTTCAAGCGTCATTCAAGGACGAATGTTCCCAAGTGTGGGATATTGTTAAAACCCTAAAAATGAACTAAGGTAGTTATAGACTCACATGTTTCTAAAAAGGTTAATAAAATGTAAATAATGTTTTTTAAAGAATGTATAGTTGATTTGAAGAAGTTTGGAGGTCTAACATCAAAGACGTTCAAAAACTAATCTTTAGACGTACTAGTGTGTCCTTGTATATTTGCCTTGTTTGTATGTGTTTTGTGGAATCTAAAAAATGGTGGAGTTGAACCTTGTATCTTAATAATCTTTTTTAGAGTCAAAACATTCATGTACGACTCCATGAGGACAACCTAACGGTCCTTGAGGAGAACCCAAAGGTTGGATAAAGAAGCTGCAAAAGGAAGCGTGAAAGAACAAACTGTGGAGGCCCTCATGCGTCATGCGCCTGGCACACAGTCTGCGTGTGCATCGCGCTCCTGACACAAGGCTCAGTGCCTCAAAAATTTAGTAAGGCAAAAATAGGAGCTGCCTCCTCAACGCGCAACCACTTCCGAGATTCGGTTGCGTTGTTTTAAATTCAAATTAGACAAGTACAAAAGTCCCAAAAACAGGTGTTTTGGCAACTTTGGGAGGTGGTTATAAACGATTTTATGTTATATTCAACCCTTTTCCAAGTCACAACCCCAATACCAAATAAGAAATTACAAAAATCCCAAAACTCCCTTCTTTTCCAAATTCTCTCAAAGCTCCATTGAAGCGAAACTTAGGCTCAGGCTAGAAGATGACTTTTGAAGTGGTTTTTTCTCCAAATGTGTGGGATTTTATTCTATTAATGTATGGTAACCCTTTATCCTTAGTTAATCTTTCATGTAAGTATTTTTTTAAATGGTTTTTAAATATGAATCTAAAGTCAAAAATACTGTCTCTCAATTTGGACACGAGTTCATTCTCATATTGATTTCAAAAGCATTATAATGATGAATATATGATTAAATACTGATTTTGTAATGGTTTTCAATTAAATTCCATGTCGAACCCATGATTCCTAAAATCCTTCAATTTATCCATTAATGTGGGTCTTGTAATCGTAATTTGATGATGATCAAATTATGATATGATTTTAGTGTATATACTACCCCTAATGTGATCTATGTCAATTGATATTGAATTTTTAGGAATTGATCAATGATGATCATAGCTTGGATAATTGGTAATTTGACCTATTTTCTCTAATTATCCTAGAATGTATATCGAATTGTGTTTCTTGGATGGTCCACTTATGGTGGCGGTGGTTACATTCTTGTACATCTATAAATCTTATGATCATGGACTTTAAGGCAGTTGTTGTTATGTGAATTGTTGTTATGATGATCACAAGTATAAGGTTATTGTGTAGTCTTGTATTCTAGTATTATGATCTATCTTATTTGATAATGTTATGTATATGCGAAAATCATGTTAGGGTTAGGCATCGTCTACATGACTTATTGGGACTAATACTCTTGTAGCATCACCCCTACCTATATGAAACCTATATGAATGTAAGATCTTATGAATATTAGGAGTCTTCTATTCTAATGTTGAATATGATCTTGTCTCATATGATGTAATGTGGAAGTGTGACCTATATTTCCTAGATGTTCAATTGATGAGTAGATCATGACTTCAAGGATAGATTGTATATGTGATGTGACCTTTTGTAAGTTGATATCCTAAATAACTAAGTTATTGCTTTTGTGTGATCATGATGATTAATATAAACACACACACACACACTCTCATGCAAAATTCTGACTAAGGTAGACTCATGGTGTCAATTGAAGTATAGTTCTCATATGTTTAATTATCTATCACTAATGTATGTAAAGTATATGATTAATGAATTATGAACATGTGTTGTCTACATGTATTATGTGAATGAATTTATCAAATGTATACACACACATTAAAGTATGAATGTAGAATTATGTGAAAGGAAATTCTTGCATAACATATGTTCTATGGTGAAAGTTCAATGCTCATCCTAGAAACCTTTGAGTTGTGATGTATGAGGCAACACATCCCGAAATCCTAATATCATGAACTAAATGATAAATAAAAGCTTAAAGATATTTAAGAGGGTAGTTTAAGTTTAGCACCAAGTGGATATGTACAAGGAGGAAAAGACCCTCCCTTTATTACAATAGGCTGGGTGATTCAAGTGAATTACTCATTAGATGGAAGTCCTCCGACTAATGCAATAGACCGGGTTTTTGGAATCAATCTCACTATCCCTTACACTTTATGTCGCATAAGATATTTCTACTAGATCCACCTAGATACCTATTAAACATGTTTCGACCTTGGCAAGTAAAGCAAACTTTATTTGTATGGGGTCTTATAACACCGGATTCCATGTATCTAACATGGTCTATGTCGGTTACGTCTAAACTTTCCTAAAGTTAAGAAATAAAATAATGATAAGATATGAATAATATTAATGATTCCTTGAAAAAAAACATAGTGTAGATAGGACTATGGACCCTACTTATACATTGTACAAGTGGACTGTAAGGGAAAGGTATGGTGAGTTTCCTTTATGTAAGTTAAGAATTATAATTATGCATGTGAATTGCATTTATGTCTTCTAAGTGGGTTTGCTTGGTATATGTGGGGGTATGGCACTCCATGTGAACATTGCACAAGAAACCTTGTGAAGGGGATTTGAGGGTGGTTTACCTGTAATATGAACTAATGACTTATGACCAAGATTAAATAATTGAAAGAGTTCTTATGTGACCATTATTGGAGTATGTTTGTCTTATGTCTAAGGTTAAATGAAGGTGTAGTATGTCATTAAATGTGATGTGCCTAAGTCTAGAGTGAATTCTTAGGATCACTTTCTATGAGTAGTATTATAGGATGCTACTTGTACATTGCACTAGTGAGATTGGGAGGTTGTCTTAGGTGATGGTTCTTATATGTCAATTGTGACTTAATAAGTGATCTTAAATGTGGTGAAATGGATTTACGTATTATAATGAGTAATACTCATGCTTATATGAAGTATGTGATTTATATTGTGCTTATTGTATCAATGATCATGAAGTTTTACTATAAAGACATGATGCACGATTTCTAACTTAATGTCCTCTTTAAATGAATATTTTTGCATGGTTGCCATGTACTAATACCATTCTTCTTCATCTTTTTATACAAAGTGTATGAGGTTATGGCTAAAGGATGTTTCTATGACGGATGAGCTTGGATAGATGTTTACCAAGTTCCAGAAATATTCCTAAAGATTAACGGATTTCAAAAGTCAGGTTCTTATTCAAATTATATAGTAGTCTAGATTATGTTTTATATTTTTAAGCGATGTGTCTCTATTCTACACTAATGTTGTTGAGTCTAAGATGGCAAAAGAGACATAGTGTCTACACTATTTAGATATAATTATATATATATATATATTAAGTGATATTTTAGCATATTATGTGCTACTAAAGTTTTAAATTTTCCGCTATTTATTATGTTTATGCGACTAATGAATGTTAAGAGTCTTGTGTTAGACCTCGTAGAGGTCGAGGATGCCATGTGGCTACTTGAGGATGCCATAACTTCTTGGGTATACTCTCGGATTTTTACAACACATTTCCTTTATTCATTTCTCGGGTTTTTACAACACATTTCCTTTATTTATTTACTATTACATTAGGGAAAGAAGTTTCAATAACAGACATTAGACCATGTGAGCTACATAGAGTCTGGTGTTCTACTCCCCTACAAAAATAAGAGGGTTAACACTTTCTTAAGGTGTAACCTTTCGTACATAGCTATCAAGGTGGATCACTAAGCCAGAGTCCTAAGTGGGCACATAGTTAAGGGTAAAGGGGATTATTCCTAGAAACCCTAACTTACTAAATGTGGTGGTTCTATATAGTGCGACAACACATATCTTTGAAATCCGGACTTTGTAAACATGAGGAAACCTATGTGGCGGTCGGACTTACCAAACGTGAGACCTCCATATCATTTACATGGCCTTTCGGTGGTAAGCATATATTCCATTTTTTTAACCATCTTTAGTCATCTCATAAGTTCACACTAGCTATTACTAGGCCTTTATGTAAACATTTCAACATAATTGCTCATAGGTAATCATAAGTTTGAAAAAACCCTTTTACTATAGAAACCAGTAGCAAGTGAGTAAACCTTTCACTTAAAAACATTATAATAATCATGAGAACTACTTGCAATCTATAAAAATCATATAATGACATGCATACATACTTCATAGCTAATTCAAGTGTCTAAGCTAAAGGATGAGGAATACATGTCATAATACTACAACAACTTATTACACATAGGATCATTATAATCTATATAACTCATCTTTACTAATTGCATTCAAGAAAGAACCAACCTTCATATCTTCATGCCCCTTCGTCGTGCTTCATTCTTCAATTTCCCAAGAATACATAATCAATACATATATAAGGTAAATTCAAGAAGTATTACATAACTAACATAATTCTATATAATGCATATCCTCATCATCTTCCACAATGACCACATATATTTAAAGGTTTTATGAGTTTAGGAAATAACAAGGGTCCAATGGGAAATCTAAAGTGATTACAAACAATTAACCATAATGACATAGTTATACAACAATATAGGATCATAATTCTTCACAATTGATTAACAATTTCATTTGTAAAAGAGGGCCCATATATAAATAGAAACCCTAGTTTTTGGGGAGCTTTGAAATACACTTTTAAAGGGCCTCTTGGGGAAAGAAGTCCTAAGAGTGAGAGAAACCATACCTTAAGGATGATTAGCCACGATTTTGCATTGAATCCCTTGGTGAATTCGTCTCAATCTTCAAGCTCCGGAATTTCATCAATGGAGGTTTGGGGAGAGAGAAACTAGAGAGAAGTGAGAGTGGTTGGTGTTTTGGGATTTTGAAGTGAGAAAACTATTTTAATGAGTTAAACTCTCTTTATATAGATAAAATAACTAATTTATACCGACCCCACATTTAATTGGATAAGGGTTTAATCTATTGACCTACCCTTGGTTTGGCCGTGCAGTGCACTAGCTCGCATCTACCATCGACGCCTCCCAAATGACGGTCTATCGTTCCATAAATGGACCATCTTTTCAAACCTTTGAATACATCATAGGCTCCTAAAAATGAAGCCTGAGATATTCTTAGTGTGGACCCACGACTCCAAATGATAGCGCGTGAGTCAATCAATGGCGCGTCGTTTGCCCTCTGCATTTTCATTCAATTTTGACTGCTTTTTGGGTCAATGTTTGGGTCCTCCTCGAGGTCACTTAGTATGGTCCTAGGGGAGTCGTACCCGGACTTTTTGACCCTAAATATGATCTAAAGTGTGCCTTAAGTGTTTTTACAATGTTTGACCTTTATGTGACCCTTCCATGACATAAAGGCACACTTGATAACTTTCACTAGTCTTCTTACGCCATGAACATTTCTTGGTGTTTAAACTTTAACACTTATTAACTTAGTAAAATTACCTTTGTTTTGGGTATAAAACCCTAATTAGTCATCATGTGAGGCTTTAGTCTAGGTCATAAAATTTCTGTGGTGTTACACTTTCTAACCTCTTATCATGTGTTTATAGGATATGAATAAATGAAAGACTACCGTAAGAAGAGTGGAGGAAGGAGTAGCGAATGAGAGTTCCTCCCCGAGGTGAACGAGTCCCTATAGATAATCAAGTGAATTTAAATGACGCGGTTCCGCCTCAAGTGTCGCAAGCTCCTCAAGTTCCCAATGTTGATCCGGATGTGTATAAGGTGGAGATAAGGAACTCTTTTAGATCTTTGTCCAAACTCATTATGAAGCTTAAGTCGTCACAAATCATGTGATGTACCAAGATAACCAAGGAGTTGGAACTAAAGGAAACTCTAATGCAAGTACTCTCGCTTCTAGAATTTGAGATTTCATAAGGATGAATCCTCCTACTTTTCATCAAACTAAGGTGGATGACGATCAACAAGTCTTCATAGATGAGGAATTCAAGGTGGTGGATGCTATGGGAGTGAATCATAGGGAGAAAGAGGAACTACACGCTTAACAACTAAAAGATGTGACACAATTGTGGTTTTATATGGCTTTCTTGATAGGTTTTTGCCCATAGAGTTAAAAGAAAAAAAGTTAGCACAATTCATGAACCTTCTTCAAGGGGGGTGAGTGTGAAGGATTATTCTCTCAAGTTAACCCAAATTTCTAGGTGTTCTTCAATATTGGTAGTAAACTCTAGGGCTAGGATGAATAAGTTTGTGATGGGGCATCTAGTTTGGTTAAAGAAGAGTGTCGTACGACAATGCTCCATCATGATATGAATATCTCTACACTCATGGTTTATGCTCAACAAATTGAAGAGTCTAAGCATAGGATGATGAATCCCGATGGAATTAAGAGAGCAAGGTCGGATAAACCAGGTCAACCTAAGTCTAAGAAGAGGTTTTATAATCAAGATTCCTCCATGGGGAACAAGGATGGTGTTTTCGACCAAATTTCTCTAAGAGGGAGAGGAGGTGGCTATACATTCAAGAGGCCAAGGTGCATTACTTGTGGAAAGTAACATTTGGGTAAGTGTCTTGCCGGTATGGATCGTTGCTTTGGACCTAGAAATAAGAGCCATAAGATGAAATATTGCCCGGCCCTCAAGTCTCTCATGACCCAAAGTAAACTGTAGAAGGTAGGGCATCCTTCAAGTTGGAACATGGCGTACTTGACCTCTCAGAGGTCTGGTAATAGCCCTTCGACCTCATTCATTGCATATATATACCAAAAGTACGAAATAATTGAAAATTTTCATTCAAAACATGATGCGGAATCATTTCATAAAACTTCTAATATATTTATCAAAACCATCTTTGACAACATAAGTACAAAGGTCTTGGGTCACAACCCATAAAAGTCTAACATAGAAAAGAACATAAATGACAACATAAGAGTTATGTCCTTGGATGATATATGAGCACACCAATCTTCACTTCTTGACAACCCTTGGAAACACTACCCTTGAAAGTAACTAAATCTCCTCAAGACCCTAAATTGCAAATATAATGTAGGCAAAATATGCGTTAGTACGAAATGTATTAACAATTAAAACTATCGTACCAAACATAAGATATCTCAACGGGTTAGTCAGCAATATACATAACCATAAGAGATAAACGAAAAAGCATAATGTCGCGCACGGAGTCTAGACCCCATACGAGACCGGTATCATTGGCCTCTCTAAGGTTATAGACAAGCCTACATACGTCATTCTTACTTCATCTAAGTTATATTTAGCAGATAATTTGAAACTTTTTGTTTTTTAACATGCTTACTAAAAATTCTACTACATACGTAAGTGTTCACAATCAACCATCTAACCTTAAGATTTTCAAATGAAAGAATAGTTTATTATAACGATAAAGATAAACTTGCCAAAATGGCAACAATACAATGTCTGAACAAAAATTTGAAAGAAACGCTAGTGCAACATACTCCACTAGCTCAACCCTACAACTAATCTAAACATAAATGGGCAAGAATCCTCGAAAGCATGAGGGCCTACCAAGTCTAGATGAATGCTCGACGTCCAGATAACTGCAGCGTTCATCATGTAGCTCTAGCGTCCACCTGTACCTGGACCTAAAAGTGTAGAGTTGTATAGGGTTGGTAGCGGGCACACACCAAGGACATGTGTGAGTAAGATTATCTCTTTCCCAACAACATGATTATAGAAGGAGAAGTCAGCGGACTTGCCAAATTGAGCTTAGGAAAGTGAGTGAGATTTCCAAATTTGAATTAGGAATGTTTATCAGATTTTCAAATTTGTATTAGGAAAGTTATGCCATGAGAGTTAACATGCATCATCATACTTAACATTTTGCACACAACACAAAACAACGTACACAAAGCACATATAACAATTCCTATATCACATAACGTTGTTCATATCATTCATTTGTATGCCATGAGACCTTGGAATCATGGACTTCACATTAAGACTTCCCAAAAATAAGGGCTCACCATATGGGACCTCAACTAGGGAGTCTACTTTAGCAAACACATAGTCTGCTTCGTTTATTCATACATACTTCATTTCATTTCATTCATGAGCCAGCGTAAACACTAGCATACCTACAATGTAGATTAAGAATTTTATCGGGTTCGTTGTTCAATGACCATGAATGACCTAATGTCATTACTTTAATCTAACTCACCTTTTGATTATTCTATCCTAACACCTTTGGTATCATTCGTTTCATTATGTGCATCATTTGAGGCTGGCCTCATTCATTCATTGGGAACATTAACCTAAACCGAAATAGATCATGGGAGCATCATGAAATCCAGTTTCATCAAACCCCACACCAAAATAGGTGGAATCACCGGCCAAAGTGACCCAAAAATTGCTAGCGTACATTGGAATCGAACCCCGACAGATCCCTATATTCGCAGTATAGTTTCGAAGACTAGGAGATATAAGGAGACCCATACCCGTCATGCCGTACATTCTCATCTCATGAGAGTTACGTGAACCTCTGCCCATCCCAAAAGAAGGCATCACCGCTCATATCTAGTCTATCAGTGCTCAATATAATGTTCCATTACATTCAACTCATACGTCATGGAAGATGGCTTCTAGTATTACGACATTATAGCTAAATAGATGATTTCTCATCTCATCATTAGTATTAAGTGTGTTAATCTCAATACTTTCATTAGAGTGTTCAAAGAGACTAGTCTCTTTATTAACTTTACACTCCCATAGGTGAGTACGTTTTGGTAACATTTACCTTAGCTCATTTGATATTGCTCTCATCTTTTAAATTAGTCTCATATCATGTTGTCACCACATTCATATACTTTATCACATTTGCACTTCATAATTACTCACCCCTTTTTACGTAAATTTTCATTTCATCATATGCCGATGCACTTGGTCATTTGTGTGTTTCACAATCTTACTTAACCCTTCTAGGGTTTCATCATTTCATTACAATATAATCATTTCATTGTATGCCAATGCACTTGTCATGTAGTGTGTTTTACACTCATATTTAACCCTTCTAGGGTTACATCATTTCATTACATACATCTTTGGTTCTATTATTTTTAAACGTACGCTAGACATATGGGTCTATACATACAAGCCATGAGGCTTCATTCAGAGTTCGTTTAAGTGAATCATATCTTCCTAAGATTATGTAGTACAAGACTTATGCATCTTATATGTATGACAAGATCTCGGTTTCGATCTAAGTAGGTAGCATTATTCTTGAAGATTTAATTCACGTATGACTTATGCATCTATACGAAATTTGGGCAAGGGAACCCAATTTAAAATCCCTTAGATAACAGTTACATTTTTTTTTCATTTATTGTATTTTGGTCAACATGACATTGGGACCCTAGATCGAGCCCCAACATCAATATTTCCTCTTTATTTTTCTCTTTTGAATTACCTCTTACTTGGCCGAGGGGTTGTGGGATCAAAACCCCACAACCCCTTTTATTTATTTATTCTATTTCTCCTTGTCTATTTCGAGTTGACTATGAGGTTGTGGGATCAAACCCCCACAACTTTTTTTTTCTTTTATTCTCCTCCTTAAATCTTCCTAAGAGGTCGTGTGTTCGATTCCCACATGCCTCCCCCTTTATTTATCTTTTATTCTCCTCCTTAAATATACCTATGAAGTCGTGGGTTCGATTCCCACACGCCTCCCCCTTTAATTTTCTATTATTCTCCTACTCAATCTGCCTAAGAGGTCGTGGGTTTGATTCCCACACCCCTACCCCTTCATTACTTTTATTTTCCTCCTTAAATCTGATTGAGAGGTGGTGGGTTCGAATCTACTCCTCTTATTTCTTATTTCTTTTAAGTTACATTTTCTAGCCAATACCATGGTTCGAATCCCCTTCACCATTTTTCTTGTTACTTCTTTATTTTCATGATTTTTATCATGAGGAGGTCACGGGTCCAATCCTCCATGACCTCACTTGTTTTAATTCATTTTTTTAAACATTTTGAACCCTTTTTGCTGACCAAAATTCATCACTATAAGCTGGAAAATTTCTTTTAATTTTTTAGCATCCTTTCAACAAGTTACACCTTAGTTCTTAGGGGAATTTCGTAGTGCATTTAGAACGTTTTAGGTGCGATTTCATGGATTCGTTTCGACAAGAGATTATCCTTCAAATCAGACACGTTTAAACTAATTTGAACATCACGTTTACATCAACATGTTTACATGAAATATGAAGAACTATCATGCCATTTCAAGTCCTAAACCATGAACAATAGTCACGATAACACACACAGAAACACCTAGTTACATTTTCGGAAACATCAACATAAGTCACATCATTTCAAACATACATATAAACACATAATCATCAAGAAAACACATTTCATCCCTAGTTTTCTAAAAGAAAACATAACCAACCAATGATTCAATGGGAGCTAGTGACAAGGACATGCAACGGGGAACAATCCTAGTTTTTGGAATGAATACTCTGAACCTTAAGGGGTCTCTTCGGAAAAGGACCAAGATAGAAGAGAACCCATACCTTTTTGACGTTTAAACCTTGACTTGATTCCCAAAGAACCCCTACAAACACACGTCCAAATCAAAGAGCTTCAACACAAACTTGACAGAAAAACCCTCTATTTGCCTCACGTGTTTGATTAGTTGTTTGTTTATAATTTTAGTTGTGAGTTCTTCAAGTGTGAAAAACTTTTGTTAAACTACTGTTTTTTTACATTATTTGGCAGCTGAAGACGTGAGTGAGAGTGATAGAGACGTGAGAGAAAGAGATGAGTGTGGGAGAGAAGAGCTTTCTTAGTCTTATGTGTCTAGTTTAGGACTTCGTCAAATGAGGTTTTATTTAATTATTGAAAATCTGATTTCCTTTTATTTTAAATAAGATAATAACCTATAAATATAAAAAAAAATTACATTAATTTACCAACTTAAATTAAAAACAATTAAATTGATTGCTTCCACCTAGGTTCAAACCGTGGTGGAGCAAGACTTCACTTCAAGAGCCCAATTTCGGCCCTCTCTCCCCAAAATGCTCCTCCATCTTATTAATTAATTAATTAATTATTTATTCAGGGTAATTATGATACTACCCTTAGCCTAGAAAAGTACCAGTTTACCCCTAGACGTTCCAAACCTAAGATTTCCTTTTTTTTCAGTCCGGTAAAGACTCCATCGAGTAAATCTTCGTATTCGAGAGCCCTACATGGTTGGACCCAACCTTTCCTAGATCAACTAACTCTTCAAGTTAGTTTGCTTTGATGTATCAAGGTTTCCGAGATCTGGTCCTACGCGCATCAATCTGTGTGAACCTAGTCTAATCGTTGGCATTCTAGACACATTAAGCATTACTTAGCATATCCATTTTTAGGGTTGTTACATCATTCCCCACTTAGGAACATTTGTCCCCAAATGACACTACTATTTACTAACAATAAGTAAGTCATATATAGAATATAATCATAGATAGGTAATTCAATACTCGCCATTGGTGAATATTTGATTCACATTTTAACATGATGGTGCACATCCTTGAAACCTACTAGTAGCTTTACATTAATCCAATAAGGAACTCTTTCCTACACTAGTATCATCGAAGCATACAACATAAGTAAACACGTAATTCATACAAATCAGAAACAAATACATGATGACTTAAATATGTTAACTTCATACTAGTGCATAAACACAATACACAATCAAATACATAATAGACTAATTAAGGCTACATATTCGAGACTTCACTAGAGGTGCCTTCCCCTGCACCCTAGACTTGAGTGAGAAGAATCGTTGCCTCCTTGATGCCTCTTCACTTGGACGATTAGGTTGAACTATCTTCTTCCCTCGTTCTTGACTTATCCTATTCGGACAATAATTCACCATGTGACCCGTTTTGCTACAAATCTAACAAGCATTAGAGCCTCTCATACACTCTCCTCCATGAAGTTTGACACACTTCCTACTCTTAACTCTTGTCTTGGAATCCCTATCATAGCGATCCTTGGATTAAATTGACTCCCCTTTGTGGGAGAGTCCCTTCTTAAACTTGGGCTTATACTTGATTAATGTACTACTTTTCCTTGAAAAATTCTTCTCAGCTTGTCTTGACCTGTTCCCTACCCTAGTATGCTTCCTATTCCTATTTCCTCCACTTGTTGGACATGGACCATAAGCCTAGAAAGGCCCATGCGGTCATGCAACATAGCTGCCCTACACTCCTCAACGAGATTCTCAGCAATCTTAGATCTAGTGTGAATGGGTGGTTTCATCCTCGTGAAGTCCCTTAACCTGCTAGCTATGGTGCTGGCATGTGGGTTCTCCCTGGGAACACCTTGTTGCTCTGCCTTCATTTCTCATCGTATTCATATTTCTGAATCTCAAGAGTTGATGTTAGATACAATCTTAACACCAAGAAACAGACATTAGAGAAGGCACGATAAGATCAGAAGAAGGCAGATTTTCATGCGTGTCATGCAGTCTCTAATTAAGGATAGTGGTGCACTTAACTACCATGACTTAGAAACTACTCAATGTGGTTGATGTGAACTTATTATCCTAAAAATTTATCCTAGTTCTCTTACACCAACTTTGTCATGATTGGAGTCTAGACTCCAGACGAGACCGGCTTCGTTGACCTCTCAAAAGGTCGCAGACAAGCCTACATACGTCATTCCTACTTCATCTAGGTTAATTTTAGAGGAAAATTTGAAACTTTTTGTTTCTTAATATGCTTACTAAACATTCTACTCCATACGTAATCATTCACCATCAACCATCTAACATTAAGATCATTAAATAAAAGAAATGGTTTTTTATAACGAAAAAGATGTACTTGCCAAAATGACACCAATACAATGTCTGAACAAAAAACGGAAAGAAACACTAGTGGAACATACTGCACTAGCTCAATCGTACAACTAAGCTAGAATATAAATGGGTAAGCATCCTCGAAAGCATGATGGACTACCAAGTCCGGATGAATGTTCGACGTACTGATAACTATAGCGTTCAACCTGTAGATGTAGCGTCCACCTGTGCCTGCACCTAAAAGCTTAGAGTTGTATAGGGTTAGTACACACTTGTACCAAGTATGGGTATATGCAAGAACACACCAAGGACATGCATGAGTAAGATTAGCTCTTTCCTAACAACATGATTATAGAAGGTCAAGTTATTGGACTTGCAAAATTGAGATTAGGAAAGTGATTGAGCTTTCCAAATTTTAATTAGAAAAGTGTATGAGCTTTCTAAATTTAGATTAGGAAAGTTATGCCATGAGAGTAACATGCATCATCATACTTAACATTTTTCACAGCACACAACAACGTACACATAACACATATCATAATTCTTATAACACATAACGTTGTTCATATCATTCATTCGTATGCCATGACACCTTGGAATCATGGACTTGAAATTAAGACTTCCCAAAACTGAGGGCTCAACATATGGGACCTCAACTAGGGAGTCTGTTTAGAAAACACAGAGTCTGCTTCGTTTATTCATACGTAGTTCACTTTATTTCATTCATGGCCCAGTGTAAACACCAGTTATACCTAAGATGTAATTTAAGACATTCATCGGGTTCGTTGTGCAATGACCAAGAATGACCTAATGTCATTACTTGAATCTAACTCAACTCTCGATTATCCTATCATAACACCTTTGGTATCATTTGTTTCATTATGTGCATGATTTGACGCTGGCCTCATTCATTCATTGGGAACTTTATCTTTAACCGATATAGATCATGTGAGAATCATGAAATCCCACACCAAAAATAGGTGGAATCAGCGACCAAAGTGACCCAAAACATTCTAGCGTACATGGGAATTCAAACCAGCCAGATCACTATATTGGTAGTATAGGTTCTAAGACTAGGAGATATAAGGAGACCCATACCCGGAATGCCGGACAATCTCATCTCATGAGATTTAAGTGAACCTCAGCCCTTCCCGGAAGAAGTCATCACTACTCATAGCTAGTCTATTGTTGCTTCGTATAAAGTTTCATTACATTTAACTCATACGTCATGGAAGCTGGCTTCTAGTATAAGGAGATCATATCTCAATAGACTATTTCTCATCTCATCATTTAAGTGTGTTAATCTCAATAATTTCATTAGAGCGTTCATAAAGACTGGTCTCTTCATTAACTTTACACTCTCATAGGTGAGTACGTTTTGGTAACATTTACTTAATCTCATTTGAGATTACTCTTATCTTTTACATTAGTCTAATATCATGTTGTCACCACATTCATAAACATTAGAACATTTGCTCTTCAAAATTACTCACCCCTTTTTACGTGGATTTTCATTTCATCATATGCCAATGCACTTGGACATTTCTGTGTTTCACACTCTTCCATAACCCTTCTAGGGTTTCATAATTTATTACATAATAATTATTTCATCATATGCCAATGCACATGGCCATTTTGGTGTGTTTTATACTCGTACTTAATCCTTCTAGGGTTACATCATTTCATTACATACATCTTAGGTTCACATATTTTAAAATGTATGCTAGACTTATGGGTCGATATATACAAGCCATGAGGCTTCATTCATAGTATGTTTTAATTTTATGTATGACTTTTGCATCTATACGGAATTTGGGCAAGGGAACCCAATTACGAATTACTTAGATAACACTTACATTTTTTTTATTTATTGTATTTTGGTCCACATGACATTGGGACCCTATATTTATCCCAAACATCAATGTTTCTTGTTTCTTTTTCTCCTTTGAATTACCTCTTACTTGGTCGAGGGGTTATGGCATCCAACCCCCACAAACCCTTTTATTTTTTTAAAAATTAATTTCTCCTGGTCTATTTTGAGTTGACTATAAGGTTGTGGGATCAAACACCCACAACCTCTCTTTGTTTTCCTTTTATTCTCCTCCTTAAATCTGTCTAAGAAGTCGTGGGTTCGATTCCCACACACCTCCCCCTCTATTTTTCTTTTATTCTCCTCCATTAATCTTCCTAAGAAGTCGTGGGTTCGATTCCCATATGCTTCCCCCTTTGTTTTTCTTTGTTTCTTCTCCTTAATCTGCCTAAGAGGTTGTGGGTTCGATTCCCACATGCCTCCCCCTTTACTTTTCTGTTATTCTCCTCCATAAATCTGATTGAGAGGTGGTGGGTCGAACCCCACTCCTCTCATTTCTTTTTTTTTCTTTTAAGTTATATTATCCAGCCAATACCATGGTTTGAATCCCCTTCACCACATTTCTTTTTACTTATTTATTTTCATAATTTTTAACATGGTGAGGTCACGGGTTCAATCCTCCATTACCTCACCTGTTTTAATTCATTTTTTTTTCAATATTTTGAACAATCTTTGCTGACCGAAATTCATCATAAGAAGCTCAATATTTTCTTTTAATTTTTTAGCATCGTTTCATCAATTTACACCTTAGTTCTTAGGTGAATTTCATAGTGCATTTAAAACGCTTTAGGTGCATTTTCATGGATTCTTTTAGAGAAGAGATTCCCTCAAATAATCCACATTTTAACTCATATGAACATCACATTTACATCAACATGTGTACATGAAATATGAAGAACTATCATGCCGTTTCAAGTTCTAAACCATGAACAATAGCCACGGTAACACACACATACAGACGTAGTTACATTTTCAGAAACATCAACATAAGTCACATAATTCTGAACATACATATAAACACATATTCACCACGATAACACGTTTCATCCCTAGTTTTCTACCAGCAAACATAACCAACCTATGATTCAATTGGAGCTAGTGACAGAGACATGCAACGGGGACCAATCCTAATTTTCGTAATAAATATTCTTAACATTAAGGGGACTCTTGGGAAAGGGACCAAGATAGAAGAGAACCCATAAATTTTTTACGTTCAAACCTTGACTTGATGTATGAAGAACCCCTCCAAAAACACGTCCAAATCCAAGAGCTTCAACACCAACTTGACGGAAAAATCCTCTATTTGCCTAACGTGTTTGATTAGTTGTTTGATTATAATTTTAGTTGTGAGTTATTCAAGTGTGAATAAATTTTTTTTAACTAGTATTTTTGTACTTTATTTGGCAAGGAAAGACGTGAGAGATTGATAGAGACATGAGGGAGAGAGATGAGCATGGGAGAGAAGAGTTTTCTTAGGCTTAGAAGTCTAGTTTAGTACTTCGTCAAATAAGATTTTATTTACTTATTACAAATCTGATTTCCTTTTATTTTAAATATTCTAATAACTAATTAATACAAATTAATTACATTAATTTACCAACTTAAATTAAAAACAATTTAATTCATTGTTTCCATGTAGGTTCAAACACGGCTGGAGCAAGACTTTACTTCAAGAGCCAAATTTCGGCCCTCTCTCCCCAAAATGCCCCTCAACCTTATTAGTTAGATGATTAGATATATATTTAGGGTAATTACATACTACACTTCTCTTGGAAAAATGCCATTTTACCCCTAGAGCCTCCAAACCTAAGATTTCCTATTTTATGTCTGGTAAAGACACTTTCGAAAAATCTTCGTATTCGAGAGCCCTACATGGTTGGACCCAACCTTTCCTAGATCAAATAACTCCCCAAGTTAGTTGGCTTTGATGTATCAAGTGTTTCGAGGTCTGGACCTACGAGTATCAATCCGTGTGAACCTGGTCTAATCGTTGGCATTCTAGACACATTAAGCATTACATAACATATGCATTATTAGGGTTGTTACGCATAACATGAATATCATAATCATAACAAAGCATAATAAAGAATTTAAGAGTTCATATTTAACCCATTTTCCTTCTTGATAAAATAAACTACTTTAGAAGCTACCTCCAAGTATACATGTGCAAGGCTAAGGTCGCATCACATAGTACTAATAAAGATAATTATGTCTCTTTGGTCATTCATGATCATAACAAACTTTCATAATTGATATGTATATTCATCATAACATATGAGCACTATGCCCCTAGGACACCACAAACCATACTCATACAATGCATGTGAAGCAGCACATTCTACCTCAGACACTAAGCATATCTTGAAGTCACCCTATTCCCTTTCATCTTAATTTAGGAGTCTCTAGTAGACCTAGTTCTTATTGACAAGGAACTACCATCTTAATTTAATTATGTCATGCAACTATCTAAGCAAAGCATACATCATGTAGGGTTCATGTCATGAGTAGCTTCAAGTCATACTTGTGTCATGTATGGATTGCATCCCATACTATCATCCATACGATGTACTTCTATAGACGAACCTATTCAAAGCTAACTAACGAAGGAAACAACCATCCTAACAATAATGCAACCAATCATGTAGATGCAAGCTAATTATAGGGAAGCATGAATCCTCAACCCTAAGTTATCATCACCAACTAAATCTCAAGCTATTACATGATTTACACCTTGAATGCAAGTAAAGCTATCATTAGGAGAGTATAGGTATTTCACCTAAAGCTATCATGAATTATGTTTAGGCCTAACCATGTCAAGTTATCATGAAGGCAGTATAGTCATGTTACTTCAAGATATTCTGAGGAGCTTTTCACTACTCAAATCCAAGATATCAATATAACCACCTTTCACAAGTTATCATTGTGAAAACCGGGGAGCAACACGTAGACACAACCAGGTCATCGTCCTCGAAGAGGACTAAGACTAGTCTCTTTGCATTCATCATTAGGTTAAAAAGTGAAGAAAATATATAACTATATACATATTCAGGTATATGTAAACCTATCGCTTCGTTTAGATATATATATATATATATATATATATATATATATATATATATAT
>NC_028640.1:38723632-38814069 GCF_001406875.1 Solanum pennellii
ATATGTTCGGTGATGTTATAAATGATTTTTATACTTGTTGCTATCACCTGTTAAGAATATGAGTTGATTTTAGGATGTTATCTGAGGTATATTGTATTCTATTTTTAGTTGGCCGATGATATCTACTCAGTACCCATGTTTTGTACTAACCCCTACTTGCATTTGTTTTCTTTGTTATTTTTGGAGTGCAGCAAACATACCGTCGTCTTCAACTCAACCGCAACTCTAGCCAGTCTTCATTACACCGGATTTTAGGGTGAGCTAATGCTTCTAGCTTGGACTGGATCTTCTTCCTCATGTCTTGATGCCTTGAAGTTCCCGGCATGGACTAGCTTTTGTTATTTTAGTTTCTTAGAATACTCTTAGTTTAGTAATTTGATCATAGATGTTCTTGTGGTGATGACTTCCAGATTTTGGGGAATAATAGATGTTGAATTTTAGAAGTTATTGAATTGTCTTTTTATTAATGAGTTTAAGTCTTCCGCATTACTTTCTGTTGATATTAAATTGAAATGTTAAGGTTTAGATTGGTTGGTTCGCTCACATAGGAGGGTAAGTGTGGGTGCCAGTCGCGGCTCGGTTTTGGGTCGTGACACAATGTCTTTAGACAACACTATTACAAAGCTTGAATATGAAAAGGTAACATTCCCGGACATTGAGGACCTACCAACACTTAGATAAACTATCCCAAGCCTTATTACTTTAGTCTCAAGATACTTCAATGGCCCGAACCTACATTGTTGGGGAAAGTGGAAGAAATATGGGTTAGTACAAAACACATGTAGTAAGTATGGTTCCTAAGAAAAAAATCATTAGTTCATTAGAAAAGGCACAATGTATTTAAAACTATGCTTTATGTTCAATAACTCAACACACACATATATGGAACAATATAAGTCAACCCAACATGATATTAATACAACACATAAGCAACCTAAGATAATACTTGTACCATGCCAAGAATAGAACCTCATAACACTATAAAAAATTAAGCATCACATTAAGTCACTTATTACATGCATATCATTAGTTCATATAAAATTTGAATTAAATGACATGAAATCATCTTACTCATACAAAAAATATTACTAACACCATCCCTTAGGATCCCACATGTGCAATGAGTAAGAGAAGTCTCATACCCTCCCTCACCCATTGTAGTATCCTTTAAGAGAAGCCCTAATAATAATTCACATACTTGACTTATTAATTTCCCATATTACATTCGGGAAGATATTGCAATAAGTGACATGAGGCCATATGAGCTACATGGAATCCGGCGTTTTTCGGTCACATCGAAAAGAGAGGGTTAACACTTTCCTAAGGTTTAACAAATCTTACATAACTTCTAGGTGGATCTACAATGCTACAGTCTTATGTGGGAACATAGTTAAGGGTAAAGGATATTGTTACTTGAAACCTGGAATTACTAACATGGAAGCTTCAATCTCATGAGACGACACATATTGTGGGAATCCAGACTTTCTAAACATTAAGAAACCCTTGTGGGAGGTCAGACTTGTTAAACGTGACATCTCAATCTTCTTTATCATTTACATGCCCTTTTGGTTCTAAGTATTTATTCCCTTTATTAATCATCAAACTTATTATACAAGATCACATTAGTCTCTTCTAGACCCATATGTGAACATCTCATCATAATAGGTAATAGGTATTCATAAGTGAGAACTATCCGTTAACTTTAGAAACCACATTCAAGTGATTAAACCTTTCACTCAACACTTTATTATAGACATGAGAAACCACTTTAAATCATATAATCATCATACCATAACATACTTGCATACTTCATAACGAATTCAATAGTCTAGGGTTAAGGATGAGGCATACATGCTATAAACATCACACCTACACATTAGACATAGAAGCGTTATAATATAAGTAAGTCATACATCATAATTAAATTCAAGAAAAATCAACCTTCATACCTTATTGCCCTTTCATTGATTTCATAATTCAATTACTAAATAATACATAGACAATGAATAATTAAAGTAAATTCAAGAATCAATTACATAACAAATATCAATGTAGTTCATCAACATATTCATCCTCTTCATGATTCACCATATTAATTCAAGTTTTTCATGAATTTGGAGAAAGACATGGGTTGGGAAACTTGAGTGAATAGCATGAATTAACAACCAATATATACTTAAACAACATTAATTGTCAATAATGATGGGAAAATACAGACAAGCACAAAAATATATATGGTAAAAGTGATCGAATAAAATTGGAATATAAGGACACCAAGAATTTCACGTGGAAACCCTTCTAAATAATGGAAAACCCACAGGCCAAGAGGAGAAACTTATATCACTACAATAAAGAATTTTACATTGTGTAGTTACGAATACAATACTCAAAGTGACTATTACACACTCAAAAGGAACATCACTCTTTTGGTTTCCACCTTAATAAAAATCACTCACACTCTATTTTTCTTCATAGACTATTTTTCGTGTATAGTCTATGGAATACCTCACTTTTCTCTCAAATGGTTTTTTTTCACTAACTTTGTGTACATTAAAAATGAGATAATGAACACCTTCTATAGAAGATATTTGCAACTGCAAATTTCACCACCATCCAAAAAATGCCATAATTGTGCCACCGAAAGTTTTTCAATTGCTATGTTTCTCAACATTTGCTGCCACTACAATTTGCCAACCTTGCCAACCCTTGACAATTACATGCAACAATTGTTTAATTCAATAGTGGAATAATGGGACTAGAACCCATAAATTTTCCCCTCCAGTCCCATTTACTTGAAGGAGGTATCTTCCTCTTCTAGATAAAGTTCATACCAACAAGTTTTTTGTATAACTCAAACATGTCTTTCGGTATCTTGTTGGTCAGCGTATCTGCAGGATTTTCACTTCTGTGGATCTTTTTTAAATGAAATGATTCACTCTCCACTTCCTCAAGAATCCACTGATATTTGACGTCAACGTGTTTTGTTCTTGGATGATATATGGAGTTCTTACCCAAGTCTATTGCATTCTGACGGTCACAATAGACACTATACTCCATCTAATGCAAACAAAGCTCTTGAAGAAATCGTTTTAGCCATATCATCTCCTTGTCGGCATTAGTAGCCGCAATATACTCAGCTTTAGTTGTACATAGTACAACACATTTCTGGAACATCGACTACCATGATATAGCTCCCCCTAAAAAAGTAAACAAATATGCAGTAGTGGATATTCTGTTATCAATGTCACGTACCATATCAGAATCTGTATAGCCTTTCAAGATTCTATTTGATGCTCCAAATAGAAGCATTCATCTAAGCCTTGACTAATATACCTTAGTATCCACTTCACAGCTTCCCAATGCTCTTTTCTTAGATTGTCGAGAAATCTGCTGACAACACCAACTACGTAAGCAATATCATATCTAGTGCACACCATTGCATAAATTAGACTTCCAACGACGGAGGAATATGGAACTTTGTCCATTTTATGTTTTTCCTCCCTAGTTTAGGAGACATCTTCTTGATCAACTTAATATGAACAACAAGAGGTGTACTAACAGGCTTAACAGGCTTCATATTGAAGAGCTCTAGTACACGTTCAATGTACTTTCTATGGGACAAATAAATCTTCCTTTAAACTCTAACAAGAGTAATTATCATGCCCAAAATTTTGGTTGGCATGTCCCGAGTATTTCATTTAAAAAAGACTTACACAATTCTTTCTTCAGCTCGTCAATCTTGGAAGTATTCTTGCGCACAACCAACATGTTATCCACATACAACAAAAGGATGAGAAAATCATTGTCAGAATTTTTTTATACAAATACACAATGATCTGAAGAAGTCTTCTTACAGCCTTGCTACCCCATAATAGATTCAAACTTCTTGTAACACTGTCTAGGACCTTGATTTTTGCCACATAGACTCTTTCTGAGTTTGCACACAAAATTTTCTTTACTATCTACTTTGAAGCACTCAAGTTGTTGCATATAAGTCTCTTCTTCTAGGTCACCGTGAAGGAAAGCCGTCTTCACATCCATATTCTCAATCTCTAAATTATCTATATTTATGTGAATCAAGGACATTTTAAGAATAGGAAAAAATATTTAATCAAAGTCAATACCCTTTCTTTGACCAAATCCCTTAACAACCAATCTAGCTTTGTACCTAGGCTTCAAGTTGTGTCTTCAACTTTAAATTTGAATACCCACTATTTATTCAAAGCTCTCATGCCATTGGGGAATTTTACCAACTTATAAGTATGGTTCTCATGTAGAGAATTCGTTAGTGAGTAACACATACTCATCAGGTTAATAATGGGAGGAAGGAAACTGCTGTCTTGTGGACCTCCAAAGCGAAATATTGGATTCATACACAGGTTCATGAGCAATAGGATAATCAATAACAATATAATTGTTATCATAAACATCAACATGTTTATTATATTCATGATTCTGGGTGTCAACATAATTATCAATCCCAATGACATTATGCACACTTGTATGAGGAACATCATTATTATTGTCTTGTCATGGCATCTAACTTTGCCCTCTAATCTTTTGGCACATTTACAAAAGCTCTACAACAAAATATTCTCAAATTGTCATTGGAAACATCCTTTTTGTACCAAACACTATTTGGTACATCACTTTGCAACGCAAGAGCAGGAGATAGATTAATAACATGTGCAACAATCAATAAAGCCTCACCCCAAATAGAGTTCAGCAATTTTGCTTTAGAAAGAAAACATCTAACTCTTTCCATCAAGGTCCTTTTCATCCTCTCAGCCAAACCATTAAGCTGAGGTGTCTTGGGAGGAGCCTAATGTTGTCGAATACCTTAATGCTTGTAATATTCATTAAATGGTCAACAATATTCACCACCAATATCAGGACGAATACATTTCAGTATCTTTCCAGTTTCTCTTTCAACTGAAGCCTGAATATTCTTGAAGTCACCTAACACTCTGTCTTTAGTCTTCAAGGCATACACCCAAAGTTTTATCGAGCAATCATCAATGAAAGTGACAAAGTAGAGTGCACCACCCAATGTCTTTGTCTTTGTTGGACCACATAAATCAGAGTGCACCAACTCAAGCAACTCTGACTTTCTCGAAGGGGAGTAGGTCCTAAAGGAAACTCTATTTTTTTCCATCCAAGCAATGCTCAAACTTTACTAATTTAAAAAATTAAGTCCTTTCTCGCCGAGGTGGCCAAGTATCTTGTGCCATAACGTTGAAGAGTTATCGCTCTCAACTGCATTCAACATATCAACACAAGTAGATGTCGTAGTTCAGTATAGACCACGGCGTTTATCATCACGAGCCACAACAAAGGAACCCTTAATGAGATTCAATTTTCAATCACCTTTGGTACTAATATATCCTTCATCATCTAAACCACAAAGAGAAATTAGGTGCAGACGAACATCAAGAGCATGTTTCAGATTGTACAAAACTAGTTTATTTCCAACACTAGTTTTCAAACAAATTATACCAATTCCAACCACCCTAGAAATAGACTCATTACTCATACTTAAGGTACAAAAATCACAAGGAGTATAGGAAGAGAAAAAATCCTTCCTTGATGTCACATGAGATGCGGCACAAGTGTCCACAACCTTGCTTGATTAATCACAAGCAATGTTTATCATATCCGCATCAAGGACAATAACAAGATCTTCGGTGGTAACGGTGGCTAGGGAATTTTCATTGCCATCTTCTTTAGTTTCCTCTTTGTTTTTGTTTTCTCTATTAAACTTTTTGCAAAACTTCTGTGTGTGCCTTTTCATACCACAATGATATCACTCAATATCCTTATGTCTTCCTTAGGATTTTCTCCTATTTTGTTCTGTATACTAACAACCACGAGTTTGTTTCTCTCCCTTGGGCCAGTTATCAGGACATCCGACGAAGAAAAACCTAGATATTTTCTTCTCATCTCTTCATTCAAGACACTAATCATGGCGGAATCCATAGATATCACACAATCTAGAGCAGAATTTGACAATAATGCTCTAAATATTTCCCAAGATCCTGGTAGGGAACCAATTAGAAGCAAGCCTTCAATTTGTGCAACAAATTTGATGCCCAGATAATTGGTTCCTGATCCCCATAAAATATTTAGATGGTCTATCATCGGAAAACCATCATGAGGCTTAAACATCTGCTTTATTAAGAACATTTTGTTGTTGCTAGTCTTCCGAGAATACAAACATTCAAGATGCTCCCATAGAGTTCGAGCATGTTTCTCTCCAGAAAAATTGTTCATTATATATTACTCAACCCATTGCCCAATGAATCCACAAACATGTATGTGCAACAGATTCCACTCTTCATCTGTTTTGTTATCAGTCTTTACAGTGGTAAATACAGGTTTGTCAAATTTCTTAACATAAAGCAGATCTTCCATTTTCCCCTCCCAAATGACAAAATTAACACCATTCAAAGTAACAACTCTACTTGTATTGGCTTCCATTTTTCCCCCCAAAAATATTGTTATTGCAAATCAAAGTAAATCTTTTTAGATATGGAAGTTCAGACTGTGCTGCAACCACAGAGTGTACTCAGATAAACCCTTGGCTTAGATAAAAGTTTGTTGGGAGAACGCGGACAAGCACTAAATTATATGTGGTAAAAGTAATGAAATAAAGTGGAAAAATAACAACACCAAGAATTTTACGTGGAAACCCTTCTAAATAAGGGAAAAACCACAGGCCAAGAGGATCAACTGATATCACTATATGAAGGAATTTTACATTGTGTAGTCACAAATTCAATACCTAAAGTGACCGCAACACACTCAAAAGGAACAACACTCTTTTGGTTTCTACCTTACAAAAATATCGACCACACTCTATTTTTCTTCATAAACTATTTTTCTTGTATAATTAATGGAATACCTCACTTTGCTCTCAAAATTGTTTTCTTCTGTATAACTTGGTTGACATTAAAAATGATTTAATAAGCTCATTTTATAGAAGAAATTTGCAACTGCAAATTTCACCACCATCAACAACATGCCAAAGTTATGCCACCGAAAGTTTTTCAATTGCTGTGTTTCCCAACATTTGCTGCCACTACATTTTCCAACCTTGCCAACCATTAACAATTGCATTCAGCAACAATTGAAGTCAATAGTTGCATAATGAGGATGGACCCCACACATAATTCATCATAATTGATTCCTAATTTCATTTTTCAAAGAAGACCCATGTGTAGAGAAAAATCCTAGTTTGGAGGAAGTTTAAAAATCTCTCTGAAAGAACCTCTTGGGGAAAGGAATCCCAAGAGTGAAAGAAAAAATACCTTAATATTGATAAAGCTACAAAATTGGAGTGACAACTTGAGAAATTTGTCTTCTTCTCCAAACTCCAGTTGCTCTTCAATGGAGGTTTAGTAGAGAAATTTTTTAAAAAAAAAGTTAGAGAGATTTGTGGAATTGATTTTAATTGGTAAAAATGACCCTAAATCAATATATATTCCCCAACTAAAATACCAAAAATACCCCTCACTTGATTGGGTCTTTATGTGAAGTCAAATTGACTTAAAAACGACGTAAACGAATCAGGGAAGTTGTTGTGCATCACGGTCCGGATTGAGGAAGAGAGCCTCGGGAAGGCACGGCGCCACGAGGAAAAAATTTTATATACAGTAATGGATGTGCGACGCGCAAGTGGCTCCATATATTGGTTGCACGGAGGATGCTTTGGCAGCATTCCGGAAAATGTTTGGGTCCTCCTTAAGGACCTTTCGGATGGTCGCTGGGGAGTCGTGGCTTTCGTTTTTGACCCTATAAACATTATTTTCCCTATTTAAAGTCTTTATATAAGTTTTAGACTTCATTTTACACTCCCAAATCTTCACAAAACATAGTGACGTGTAATAATTCAATTTCGCTAGTTTCCAAACATCAAGGTGTATCATTGACATTGACGCTCTAATACAACTAATTCAACTTTGTTACATTAGTATAGGTCTCTAAACATCACTTTTTTCATTATTTAAAAGATGAGTCTCTAACTAGTTCATAGGACTTTCGGGGTGTTACATTATCCCTCCTTAGGAACATTCGTCCCCAAATTACAACAAAAATATTTCTATAGGAAGAGGATGAATCAAGACTAGCAGCTCAACCAGCAACAACATGAACAACAATAAAACATTATCAGTCACTGGCTGTATGAGTAATTCATAACTCAAATCTACACATAACCATGACATTACACATAGCACCTCAAAACTCAATTTGCCACATATAAGATCTCATCTTTACCACATGAGGAACTACCTTCATAATATCAACATGAGCCCAATATGATCATCAAGAGTCACTTATGCCAACCTTCTCAAAAAACATTAAAATGCTCAATATCATTTGATGAGAGAAGCAATAAGGAAAAGAGCATTTTCCATGAAAACTCATTTTTGAATAAATATTTACCAATAATATGCACATACTAGCAAAGAAAGTAAAATTCAACATTATTAACTAGTTCAATTTAAGAGGATTACCAATCTCAACTTTGTCTAGAATTTCGAGGAAAATGGTGGGGGTAACGGGTCTTCATGTCGGCCTCGGCCTCCTCTGTTTCTCCCTCAATAAGGTGATTTCTCCATAGGACTTTTACACAGACCATCTCCTTGTTCCTCAACTTCTTTGCTTGGCGATCTAGAATTTCCAACGAAACATCTTCATAGGAAAGGCTCTCATACATACCTACCCCTTCAAATAGGAGGATGGATTCGGGATCACCAATACACTTCTTTTAACAAGGAGACATGAAATATCGGATGTAATGAAGCTAGATCACTAGGTAGTTTCAACTCATATGCAACCTTTCAGACCCATTGCAATATTTCAGAGGGACACACATACTGGAGACTTAATTTCTCTTTTATTCAAAAATCTCATCACCTCTTTCATAGATGAAATTTTCAAGTACACCTTATCCCCTTCTTTAAATTGTAGATCTTTTCTTCGATTGTCGGCAAACGACTTTTGCCTATTATAAGTTGTTTTCAACGATCCCTTATCATCCTAACCTTCTCTAAGGATTAATAGATTATTTCAAGACAAAGTAGTTAAGAATTACCAACCTCAAACCACCCAACGGGAGACCTACATCACCTACCATAGAGTGCTTCAAAAGGTGTCACTAAAGTACTTGAATGGTAGCTATTATTATAGGAGAACTCAATCAACTGTAAGTGATCATCCTTATCTCTTTAGAAATCTATCACACCTGATATTAACATGTCCTCTAGGGTTTGGATAGTCTGCTCCGCTTGACCATTGATTTGAGGATGAAAAGCGTACTTAACATTACTTGTGTATTCAACCCTTTTCGGAAAGATCTCGAAAATCGAGATGTAAATTGAGCACCTCTACCCGATATGATGGACAAAGGGATCAAATGTATACTCGCAATGTCATCAATGTATATTCTTTCATTATCCTCCGTCGAATAAGTAGTCTTGAGATGGATAAAGTGAGCGGATTTTGTCAACCTATCCACAATAACCCATATTGGGTCATTTTGACATCAGGTTCGAGACAATACAAAAACAAAGTCCATATTAGTTTCTTCTGACTTCCAAGTAGGAAAGTTCATTACTTCAGTCAAACCACCCAACTTTTGGTGCTCAGCCTTACTTGTTGGCAATTTGGACACTTATCCACAAACTCCCCTATGTCTCTTTTTAAATCGTCCCACCAATAGACCTCTTGAAGATCACCATACATTTTGGTGGCACCAAGATGTATCAAATATCAAGAACCATGAGATTCTTCCAAAATTCATTTCCTCAAATCATTCATATCCGGTACACACAATTTCCATTGGTATATATGTACACCATCCCACCCTTGGGAGAAATACTCATTAAACTTGCCAAGAACAGATTCCTCAACTCCATCAACAATGTATCAAAATGTTGCTTAGACTTCATCAACCACTAAATATGATTCGGAGTTATGGTGGACCACAATGCCACCATTTGGAGAATCTTCCAAACGAACACCCAACCGAGCCAACCTATGATTATCTTTCACTATGTCTTTCTTATCTTCTTATACATGAGAGACACTAACCATGGTAATATGACTTAGAGAATCCACAACCACATTGGCCTTGTTGGGGTAGTAGAGAACACTCATGTCTTAATCTTTCAATAATTCCAACCATTTTCTTTGTCGGAGATTTAACTCCTTTTAAGTGAACACATGTTTATGACTTTTATGGTTGGTAAATATATCCACATGAACCCCATACAAGTAATGTCTCAATATTTGAAAGCAAACACTACCACCCCTAATTCAAGAACATGATTTGGTTAATTCTTCTCATGCACCATGAGTTGTCTAGAGGCGTAGGTTACTACCTTACAGGTTGCATAAGAACACCCCCCCAAACTCACTTGAGATGTATCACAATATACCACAAAACCCTTGGTAGCCTCCGGTAAGGTCAACACCGGAACGGAGCTAAGCTATCTTTCAATATTTGGAAGTTTCTTTAACATGCCTCTGACAACTCAAATTTTACACTTTTTGGATCAAGGTAGTCAAAGAATATGAAATGGATGCAAATCCATCCACAGACCTCTTATAGTACCCGGCTAAACCTAAGAAACCTCTAATGTCTATTGGGTTCAATGGTCTAGATCAATTTTTAACCACCTCAAATTTTTCGGATCAACCTATATACTATAATTTGAGATAATATGACCAAGAAACGTCACTGGTTTCAACAGAAACTCACACTTGCTATACTTGGAAAACAGTTGTTGTTCATTAAGGATTTGTAACGCCACCCTTGAATGGTCCATGTGTTCACCTTTATTCTTCGAATATATAAATATTTTCTCAATGAAGAAAATCACAAAGGAATCTAGGTAATATTGGAACTCTCAATTCATTGGGTCCATAAAAGTTTTCGGGGCATTCATAAGACCAAACGACATCACTAGGAACTCATCGTGACCATACCTAGTTTGAAATTCCATTTTAGGTACGTCCTTACCTGTTACCCTAATTTGGTGATGCCCTACCTCAAATCAATCTTAGAAAAGTAAATTGCCCATTAGAGTTGATCAAACCAGTTATCAATCCGAGGGAGAGGATACTTGTTCTTAACGGTAACTTTATAGAGTTGGCGATGTATAATACAGTCCTAAGAGACCAATCCTTCTTCATCACAAACAATACCAGAGCCACCATGGAGAAATACTAGGATGAATGAAACCATTATCTAGTAAATCGTTGAGTTGAGCCTTCAACTCCTCCAATTCGACGGAGCCATCCTATAACCAGGAATTGTGATGGGATTTTTATCTGGTAAAATATCAAAACAAAATAAATTTCCCGTTTTTTAGGAATTCTGGTCAAGTCATTCGTAAAGACTTCTAGAAATTCCCTCACTCAGGGTACCTACTAGATAGGATGAGTTTTGGAGTATCAATTTTTGACTCTTACAATATTGTATAAAAAACCTTTAAAAATCATTTTATAAGCTTTTAGACATGAATTATAAAAGCTCTATGGATTGAGTTACCCCCCTTCCACTCTAAAACAGGTTCATTAAGAAAATTGAACTTAACCAATCTTGTTTGACAATCAATGGAAGCAAAACAAGCATGCAACCAATCCATTCCCAAAATAACATCAAAATCGACCATATCAAGTTCTACCAATTTGACCCATGTAACTCTATTGGGAAAAGATATATGACAATTCCTAAATACTCTCCTAGACACAACTAGATCACCCACCGCGGTTGTAACCGAAAATGGTTCAATTAAAATATTGAGTATAATATCAAACTTGTTAGGTACTAGAGAAGTTACAATTGATAATGTATCACCGGGATCAAGTAAAGCATAAATATTTATAAAGAAGACTTGTAAAATACCGGTGACCACATCGGGGCACTCTTCTTGTTCACCCCTAAAGCAGAGAGCATAAAATGATTCTATTAAGAGCATCGGGATTGGGAGCACGTTCTTGTGCTTAAGCATTCTCTCTCCATTGATTCTAAATCATAGGACAATCCCTCTTCATGTTACCACTCTTACCACAACGATAGCAATTTCCCGTACAAACCAGACACTTGCCTTCATGTTTCTTACCATATGTAGCATAGGGAGACTTCTCCAAATAAGGACCACTACCTTTCTCTTCCATAGTCTTGGGTCTAGATTATTTTCCTTTGTTGACCCTTGGAATGGTAGAAGAACTTTGAATGGCGGAACCTATCATACCCCCTGAGCACACCCTAGAAGATATGACACCCTCGGAGCGCAATACGGCGTACTTGACCTCTCAGAGGTCTTGTACAAGACCTTTGACTTCATTAATTGCATACATGTATGAAAAGTAGTGCGGAATTAACAATTTTCACACGAAAACATCTTCAAATATCTTTCATATTAAAATAATAGAAAACTCTAAGTCTCATTATGCCCTCCAGTCAAGTTTACTTCAACTACACTTGAACGATAACTACATTCCATGCTTTTCTTCAAGATCCTTCTCACCTTTCACCTAAACCTTTAGATGTAACAAAATGTATGCAATTAGTACAAACACTTTTACTAAGTATGTCTTTATGTATAAAATCATGAAAACGGACATATATGAGAAAAATGCTATTTTTTGTTAAAAAATCATAGTGTAAGGATAAGATATACATTTAAACATCAAACAATACAATTAGAATACATTGCAATTTCTACTTAATTTAGATGCATGTTACACTAATATCACAGTGAAGTTTACATTGACTTCACTGTATGTTCATCGAAAATACACATAAGACACTATAGAATTAAAGTATATCCAAAAAAAATTAATGTGAGATCCACTTACCAATGGTGATTCTAAAGTTCACTTGAGTTAGTTATGAAGCGACCGCCTGTAAAACCCCAAAAAATGACTTAGGTGAACTAGATCCTAAAATGTTGGTATTGATGGTTAAAGGTCCTTATTAGGTCTAATATATGGTATATATGCAGTAGCTAAAGTATTAGGTGCATTGGAAGTTAAACATCAATGGACGACCAAGACGTTCGACGAATAAGTCACATGTGTGCCTCATATGTTGTTCTATGTGTTTATATGTGATTCATAAGGTTTAAGGTATATAAATGAGTTATTATATCATTTATAGGCAGTTTGTCAATTTTTGTGGAGTTTGGAGGTCAAATGTCCAAGAACGTCCATGACTTTCAAAAGATGTACCTTGAAATGACCTTATGTGTCTAAGCGTGTTTCGTTGAGCTCTACGTGTTAGTTTTTGATGAATTTTATGTGACAGGTGTTAAACTCATAGAAAATTGTATTTGGGTTAGACTCATCCAGGAAATTATCCCTAAGGACCAACAAAGGGTACTTGAGGAAGGACCTAAGTTTGTTGGCAAAACTGACAAAAGGCAGTCCACCTACGGAGGGCAATCGACGGCCAGTGGCCAGGTCGACGCCCTGTAGGTGGTGGGTGTCAGTGGAGACTTAGCGAAAGAATCCAAGCTTACATTTTCAAGTCTCTAACCCAAACGACCGTGGACAGCACGGCCCGTAAGTGGACTGACGCCCCGTCGATGGGTAAATCTTCTGTGAGCCTGTGCTACGCGCAGCTCATTTTTAATTTAGGGGTGAATTGTAATTTCACCCTACTTCAAAAAAATAGAATTTGTTGGTTTCTAAGAGGTATATTGGGCTTTTTAAATGTGTATATAAGTGTTAAGCACATTGAAAACTTCATTGTTGAAAATCAAATTCTCAAAATCCCTTACGAATTCTCAAAGACTCCATTGAAGTACAAATCAAGGAACAGCTTAGAGGTAACGTTTTGAGTGTAAATTATTCATCAAAGTGAAGAATTATCATCATTGAGGTATGGATATTTATCGTTGAAAGTCTCTTCATCAAGTAGCATTAATTCTCAAAATATTTTCAATGTTTTTAAAGTTGACTTTTCCAATTTCATAATTCTACAATAGGTTCTTGCATAAATGATTTCTAAACATTGAATAATGATTTAATTTATATTGAATTGATGATTTTAATAAAAATTACCTATGAACCCATGAATTGGATGAACCCTAGATTTTGAATATGTTATGGGTTACTTGATATTGATCTAATGTTGATGAATTCTTATGTAATTTTAGGTGGGCTATTCATTGATGTAATATTTGTAGTAAATTGATATCTATGTTGTATTAGATTGATGAATTCTCATTGAATTGACCTAGTTCATTGATTATTTTAGTTTTTATGTTGCATAGTTGGTTATGGCCTTGTGTAAATGTCCTGTGTTATCGAATTGAGTAAATTGACTTTCGATTGAAATGTTGAGGATGATGTGGGGGTATGCGGCCCTATTTCCTTTAATTTGATTTTATTTATACTTCGATTCTATTGTGATTGGTATGGTACACTTATGGTTGCGGTGTTATGTGTTTTACTTGCAATTGATGTGTCTTTGTCGGTGTTATTTTATGCAATATGATGATCTTGGCCTTGTTAAACACTACTTGAAGTAATATGACTATTTTTGTAGTTTGATTATATGAAGCACGACAATATCTATCTACATATGGAGTCATATATGTATTCTTCTATTCATGTTGTCTTAGGTGACCATGTTAGACTACGCCTTTGACATTATGTGTGTAGTGTTGGAGTTCCTTCTTGGTTATTCCTACTTGGATATATAAGTCTATGTTGAATTGATTATGTTATGATAGTATATAATATGACTTGATGATGTTAGGTTTATTTTTAGGTGCTTCTACAATGACTTGCAATATGAGTTAAAAGTGAAGTATATAGTGTCTTGTCTTGGATGACTTGGGTCCCTTGCTTGATATATATGATTATGAATATGTGATGTCTTCATTTAGGGTGTTATTACTCTTAGTCTTGAATGTATGAATGACATGTGACCTTAAATGAACTTAAGAGAGTCTTTGATGTGAAACCTTGACTTAGTGATAATGTTAAGACTGTTGAAGTTGTCAGCCGTAATGGTATCCTTCAAAGTAAAGGAATGATAGTCTTATGGTTAATTGGATGGAACAATAATCTTTTGGAAAGACATCATGAGCTTCTTGTCACCATTGTGAATTAACCCTATTGGATCTTCTTTAGTAGGGTAAATGTGATTGGGTTATGAACTTATTATGGAAACCTGTTATGTGAACCTAATGTGTGAATTACTCTTTGAGAAAGAAGGCTAGAACTGAGTGTGTATTGCAAGGGAAAGTAGTTCTAGTTAAGTATGAGACTAGATTACAAAGTATACCCTTCATATTCCTTAAACATGTGGCTACATAGGATGTGTCAAAGTTCTACCCTTAGGAAGTCGAACAACCTCATCAGAGTTACATAGAACATCGTATTCCATGTGTTGCTATCATGGTCTATGTCGGTTATTGCCTATTCTCATCATATGAAATACCTATTAGCATTGGAGAAGTTTATGACTTTAGGTGGTGGTTTGGGACGCTATCTAGACATTGTACAATAGAATTTGCAGGTGTTATTGGAGTCCTAGGTCTGGTCCAAGACCATTACTTGAATGTCCTTGACGTGATATATGAGTCTTAATTAACTAATGACTTATGTTAAGAGGTAGGTAAATCAATAAGTACCTAATCTAAAGTGACGTAAGGATTCCTTAGCTAAAGAGTGAAGATGGAATAAGAGATGATCTCTTCATGTATTATCTTTAGAAATCTTGGGGATGACTCTAGTTAAGGAAGATTTGTGGTGTTGTGGACAGGATCTAAGCCATGTTGTCTTAAGGACTATTTAGGTAATCTTGAAGAGGTCACTATGGATGTTATCTTCTTGATTTACTTTAGTAGCTCTTTTGGTAGCCTTTGGAAAGAGAATTCCATATCATCTATGTGTTGGTGTGCTTAGTGAGAATGATTCTATTCTAGGGAGTCTATATGATCTCTTAAGTGTGTGTGTAAGGTATTGTATGCGATCGCTTCACAACTCACTCAAGTGGGACTTAAAGTAACCTTTAGTATAAGAATCTTACCTCGATGTTTTTGATGTCTTGAAGTGTGTATGTGAATCATTATAAGTAATTTTAAGGGTCGTTTAGGCCCATCTAAAGATGGTGTATGGGCGATCTCTCTTTGTGTGAATTAAGTGAATATTAGGATACCTTTAAGTGAGAAGACTACATGATAAAGAATGTCTTAAGTGAAGAATAAGCATCTTCACTGTATAGTGAAATAATTCCCTGTAACAATGAATGAGTTCACTGTAAAGTGATCTCTAATATATGACTTTTTGTTTAAATATTATCTTATGTGTTTCCATGTTGTTAATAGTTGTTCTTATGATTATAATATTAATTTTAAATGAAGAGATGCATATTTCCGATAAAAGTCCATCTTAATTATTTTTATGCACCATATTTAGTACATGTGGTTGTACTAATTTCATGCTTTTATCTATCTATCTATATAGTTCTTGGTCGGTGAAGAGCTTTGTGAAAAAGACTTGGACTTAGAAGATCGTTCAAGAGAAGTTTAAGTATGTCCTCACTTGACTTGAGGGCATATAGGTCTTTTATGTTTTTCTTTGAAGTATTGTAATAGACTAAGTATTTCTATATTCGTATTTTGATGTATGGGTCGTGTAACAAGTATTATTGTGTCTTAAGATGATGAGATTGAGATTTATTTTTTCCTATTACTTTTATACGAAAGAGATTTTGAAGAGTCTATTATGTTTTGTGAAAAGTTTTAATTCTGCACTACTTTTCACAATGTTTATGTGATAAACGATAAGAAAGGGCTTGTATAAGACCTCCGAGAGGTCGAGTATGCCGGTTACAATACGAGATTGTACCCCAACTTCTAGGGTGTGGTTTCGGGATGTGACACCAACCATGCAATACCTTCCCGCACACTTAAGTTATCCTTTAGACTACGTAAGATAAGATCATTCTCACTTCACATAATAGCATATATATATATATATATATATATATATGTGTGTCAAAAGAGTTACTTAAGTAATTTAAGATGAGCACGCCCATACACCCTCTCAAGATTACCTAAATAATCCTTCAGACTACCCAAGTTTAGATCATGCCTAATGTATAAACCAAATTTCCTATCTAGAGTCATTCTTAAGATTTCCCTAGGTAAGACATGAAGTGACCATTCCTATTCCCCCTTAAAACCTTAACTAGGCAACCCTTTAACTACTCTATATATGTACTTATTTATTTTACATGCTTTATGACTTAAGTCATTATCTTCATTAAGTCACTTACGAGACATTTATCCAATAAGATAAGACCTAGGGACTCACTTACTATCATCTTTAAAGCCTAATCATGTAATGTCTAGATAGCGTCCCATACCACCACCTAAACTTCATAGAACTTCTCGAATACTAGTAGGTGTCCCATAAGATGAGTGTAGGAACTAATCCACATAGACCATGGTAATTAGTAATGGAATTGGGAGTCAACCCTACTCCGATAAAGGGTGTTCTACTTGCCAATGGTAGAACTAAGAAACATCCCATGTAGGCACATGGTTAAGGAATATGAAGGGTTTCTTTTTTCTCTAACATCATCTTATACTTGAGCAATTCCCCTAGCAAATACTCACTCGGTGCTAGCCTTTGTTCTCATAGAATATTTCAATACAGGAGTACATGAAGAGGTTCCAAATCTAGTTCATAACGCAATCACATTACACCTTACCAAAGAGGTCCCGTAGGGTTGCCTTACAATGGTTAAGAGGATAGCTCAATGATTTTCCAAAGGATGATTTCATTCCGTTCAATCCAATCAACCTTAAGTCCACCATTCACACAAGAAAGATACCATTATGGCTTTCGACTTCAAGGATATCATAACCTTATCTCTAGGATGAAGGCTCCACATAATGGAACTTCTTAGTAATGTTCAAGGTCACATGTATATCCCATATACAATACTAATAAGCTTTAGCATACTATGTGAAGAATTCATATTCACATTATACATGTATCAAGTAAGGGACACAAGTCTACCAAGACAAGACACACATATACTTCACATATATCATATCATTTAAGAAGAACATAGGCACAACCAACATCATCTATACGTCACCCTATTCACTACTATAATATCTTGAATATGACATCATAAGACTCTCATAACCAAGTAGGAAGAATCATGCATTAACTCTAAGACTACACACATAAGGAAATTGTCATAGACTAACATGATCACCAATTTTTAATAGGAGAAACACATACTTTCACATTACTCACAAGTAGATAGATATTGAAATGATCGGAAAGTACCCCCTAGGATAAGGAAGAACCGATAGGTAATATCAATTGAATACTTGACCTTTCGGAGTTCTTGTACCCGCCTTAACTATTATTTATTATATAAGATATGAAATGTAGTGCGGCATTAAAATTTTTCACTAATTAATTAATAAAAAAGAAAAAATCTTTCATAAAAGCTAAAGATTTATATCGTCTTAACAACTTAAAGAAATGACATAAATATCTTACGAAAACGACCCTTTACATTACATGAAAAATATATAATAAGTCTTAATTATGGAAACTAAGAAATAGAACTATGCCCTCGAATATATGAGGGCGTACTTAGTTTTTAGGGGATAGATTCCCAATCTTTTTCCTCTAAACTTCTTCTTGCCTTTAACTTATGCTTATAGAGTTTATAAAAGTATGGGGTTAGTACAAAAAAAATGTACTAAGTATGGCGTATGCAAATACATGGAAAAAAGGACATTTTAGTATAAATAGAACTTTCATGCAAATTAAGTATAAAACTTTAGGATTTCAGAATTTAAATAGTATAACAATCATCATTTATCAAAAAAAATAGGACTCTCATAATTTTATAACCAAAGCATACTTTACAGTAAACTCAAGTGCATTACAGTCAACACAAGAAATCATTACTGTGAACAATTTATCCCAAGCATATTGAACTCGTATCCTTTGAGGTTTTCCAAACCAAGTTATCCTAAGACTCCCCCAGGTAAGACAAGAATGGACAGCCCACTACACCCCCTTTTAGACACATAGAAGCGATCCTTAAGACTACGAACCATAGGCTTACCTCATCCGGCAAACAAGTCCATAGTCTTGGCTAGACATTTGAAAGAGATTCATACATTAAGAAATTCATGTAACTACCCTTCTCCAATAGGACTTATAAGTTACACTAAGTGCAATGTGAGAGTAGCATCCCATACTACTACTCCCACTTATTGCTCCTTGAGGTTTCCCTTAGATTAAGCACTCTACATTAGTAATTCATAGCTTAATTAGATAAACTTTAACTTTAACTTGTTTTCTTAACATTAGACCTTAATTCATCTTACTTCATTTACAACACATGATAACTCATTCATTTACTTCTTATAGAATAAACAACCTCTCCCCTTTCGGAAGGTCTACTTAGTGCAATGGATAGATAGAGTCTCATACCACTATCTACCCTAATTAGTACTTTATTTTAGAAGACTTAATTGATACACTCCATATAAAACACACCAATACTCCCCTTTCAGAAGGTCTACTTAGTGCAATAGATAGATAGTGTCACATACCACCACCTATCCTAATTAGTACGTTCTTTTAGGAGTCTTAGTTCATTCATTCATTTGTGGGAGAATAACTTTACCTACATAGACCATGAGAGCTAGACATTGAATCCCGATATTACCCTTATCGTATAATAGTTCCCCACTTTTCTAGTGTGTGTTCATTCTCTTAGCTTTTGCATGGATATTCTAGTAGCTACACCTATTCGGTCGCATAGTTAAGGGAAAAAGAGATTGTTACTAAGTAACTCATTCTCTACTAACGAGGAATATTCATCTCAAAAGGTACATTAGAATGCAACAACTCAACTCACGAAGTGTAACCACCACTTCTTCATATCCTCTCGGTGCAAGGCCTAACTCCACCACGGAGTCTTAAACATTCTTTATAGCGAATTAGAACCACATCTCAACTCACGAAGGGTAACTACCCCTACAGGTTACATTGGAGTATCACTACTCAACTCAAAAAGGGTATCCAACCTCCAACTTATCTTAGAAAGATCTTGAGAATAGTGAGGTTGCTAGTAAACACTTCATCTCAACTCACGAAGAATGTTCACCCCAAAAATCCACTTTTCATTATTCTTTAGCTTATTCATTCATTCATTCAAAGAGTAAGTGTTTCTGTACACGTGATCCCACCTTTTACATAAATCATCATTTTCATAACATTGGCTTCTAAATATACTTGCATCGTCATTAATCATTTTTCACACTTGAACTTACTTTACATAATCATAAAGTCCCTTTAGACATTATCTCTAACATACATCACATAATAATCTTCATAAAGAACATTAACAAGAACAACATTATTATTATCATACTTTAGATAACATGCCTTCATAAAGCACAACAACAAGAACAACATTATTATCATCATACTTCACATAATATGCCTTCATAAATCACATAAAAAAGAACAACATCATTATCATCATACATCACATAACATGCCTTCATAGCCTTATTCACAAATCACAAGTAGATTCACATTCACATAATTCAACTAGATACCACCACCAATGGTGGACCATACCACTCAAGAGCATTTCATAATAAGATTTAACCAATGTAATTAACTTACCATTAATAAAAGATTTCACCACCTATAATCAATTCATCAATAATACTTCATAAAATATCCCCTAGGTCAGTAGATAAGTCACAACATAACCATCAAGAAACTCTAACTCTAACATTATCAAATCATGTTCATTAAACCCATTTTATAAGGGAAAAGTTGATAAAAAGCGATAACATAGTTTCGTTGAAGTTTTAGCATTAAAATCACCAACTGACATTAGAAATAGCATATTTGAATCCTTTAAAGCATTTTCATGCAAGACCCATACTTAGAGTCCAAGATAGAAGAAGTTAGGGTTTGAAAACCTCTTTAGAAGTTCCTTAGGAATAGCTCCTTGAATGGAATAGAGTAAAAGTATGACTACCATACTTCAAATATAAGGAAACCCACTGATTTTGATGAATAAAAACGTCCATCACCAGGCCTCCAAGCCTTTCCTTCAGTCCAAGCTTCTATTGGGTTTTGAGAGAGTCTTTCTTGAAAGAGGGTTTTGGGTTTTAGGAAATGAAGTTTAAAATTAGGTCTTAGTGTTTGAACCACCTATATATACCAAAAATACACAAAAATATTCATCCATGGTTCATAAAAGACCTGGGATGAATTTACAAAACACCCCAAGCCTTGGAAGAAAAATTACAGCTTTTGCAAGCATCAACCCACGCCCTAAATTGACGGACCGTCAACCTATCGAAGCCACTTAAATGGGCTACTTCGATTGGGACTGAGGATCTATCATGTTCAAGATTTTCTTGCCATTGGTTGACAAACGGTTCGTCGCTTGTGGCCATCGATGGTCACTGCCTGGTAGCATCCTGCCAAATGGGTGGGTTCCTCTTCTACAGACCCTCGTAGGTCCTATGTTGGGTCGTACCTTGACATTAAGCCCCTATACATAGTCGTCTAGGTGTTAGGAATATCCCACATCAATTTCAGTTAAAACAAACATGTAAAACTCACTAAAACACATAAAGACACACTAGTACTTTCTAAGGAACACCTTCAGAATGTCATGGACGTTCTTGGACTTTGATCTCCAAACGACACATAACTTCACACACGACCTAAGAACATCATTATAAATCATTTTAACTCAACACTAACTCATGAAACATTCATGAAGCTCTAGTTCACCTTAGTTTGTTTTAGTATATTACAAATATGATCATACATCACATAAATCACCACACAAATCATCATAATAAATAGAATAATGCCGACAAGGCAATGATCATCATAGTGCATAATGTAACGCTGATGAGGCAACATCATTCACAAGTAAAGCACATAGCACCGCCACCATAAGTTGACCATACCAATCACAATATAATTCAAGACCTAATTTACATAAAATAAATAAAATGAGTGCAGCGTACAACCAATCCACTCTCACTACTTCAATCCATTGCTAAATCATCCAACACAATACTCAATGGCCCTTACCCATGGCCATGATCACCAATTCAATTAAATACTTACAATAGACAATAAATCAAAGATAATTCAACATAGATTTATGAATTTAGGGCAGAACATTAACAATTTTAACTTGATTCTATCATAATTCAATAGCCCTAATAATACTACGTAAGAATTCAATAGCCTTAACACATAATTAAGTCACCCACAAAATAGTCAAAAACTAAGAATCATGAATAATAGGGGTTCATAGAGTAATTAGGTTAAAACCATCAAATTAACATCTAGTCAATCAATACATAATGATTCAAAATGTTTAACGCAAGAACTCATAGATAGATATCAAAATTGGACAAGTTCATCATTGAAAGGCTTTGGAAATCACTTTGAAGTTTAGTTCATTGAATAAAAGAGATTCAAAGATGAAGGAACATATCTTCATTTATGCTAGACCATGAATTTGATGAAGAATAACAAACTAATCTTCAATCCAAGCTCTATCTTGAATATTGGCTCTAATGGAGTTCTAGGGAATTTCTTAGAGAATTTGGATTTTAATTTTGAAAAGTGAATTCCTCTAAGTGTTTAAGACTTTTAAAACTATTTATAATACCCAAAATACCCTTATGAAACCGCCTTTTTATATAGTTGTATTTGTGGGGAATTTACCACTTCACCCCTGCATTTAACAGTGAGTTGTCCAGGTTTCCAGACCCAATCAATGCCTGCCTATCGACGTAATGTTGGTCGATCAACGAGCTGTCCTGGCTGGCCGTCGTTTGGTTCAGAGACCTGACTTTGAGAGCTTAATTTCCCCAGCCTAAATATTGACGTAATCCACAATCGACGAGGCGTAGACCACCCTACAGGCCGTCGATTGCCTCAGTTGCTTGGGGCTGGTCGAAACAGCCTTTCGCTCAAATGAAGGGTCCTTCCTCAAGGACTCTTGCTTGGTCCTTGGGGATTTTTTCTCATAAGTTTCCAACTCGAACACGTTCGTATACGATTTTAGACCTCTCACAACAATTTCATTCGAAATAACATGTAAAACTCGAAGAAACACAAGCTAGTTTCAAGGAAAACCTTTCGAACGTCATGGATGTTCTTGGATTTTTGACCTCCAAATTTCATGAAACTTTAACTACTGCCTCCTATCCTCATGTTAACCCATTTTAAGAATACAAAATATAAAGAAACAAGAATTAGGCTCTAG
Organism: Solanum pennellii; assembly: GCF_001406875.1. Classification (NCBI taxonomy): domain Eukaryota; kingdom Viridiplantae; phylum Streptophyta; class Magnoliopsida; order Solanales; family Solanaceae; genus Solanum; species Solanum pennellii. The sequence continues at coordinate 38,746,965 of NC_028640.1, forward strand.
TTTCACCTATGTCGTTTTAGAGGTATTACAATCTTCCCTACTTGGACAACATTCATCATCGAATGAGACTTTCTTATTTTTATACACTTTCAAGAGACAAGACACTCAAGACTAGAAGAAATTACAAATTCCACACCATAAACAATACACAACTAGGAAAAGCACCAATTTCACTTAACAAAGAGTCACATAATACAACAAGAAGCTAGAAACAACTCTACAATGTTCTATGCAATAAGACTCACACGCTTCATTTCAAATAGGAAGAACTTTTTTTTTCATCATCATGGTCATATAAGTTATTTATATGCACATTACAATAATTTTCAACAAAAACACAATTTAGTCAAAATTTGAAAAATCTTACAGTGAATTGGCCACTTTCAGTAAATTATACTACAAGTTCCAAACATGCAACTTTTAGGCAATTGTTGATAAAGCACGATAATAAAGGATATACAACCATATAACTTCACTTTGCAACATAATTATAATGAATTCATAATGCAACGAATAAATGAAATTCAATTCAATCAAGACTCCTAAACACATTGCGATAATGCAACATGCTAGTAAGACTTTCTGACTCTAAAGCTTGAATTGAATAAAAGAGATGAGACAATCAATAAAAACTCGAATACTCACCATTCTCCCCCACTTATAAGGAAATCATAACAACTAAATGAAAGAAGTTATAACTTACCAACATTATCATCATCATCCGACTTTGATCCTCTAGCCTTGGGTGTGTAGAAACTATTCTTTTTTTCAGTATCATTACCCAAAACAGTTGGAGGAACTTTTTTAACTTCCTTTCCTCTAGCCGCAATCGTAGGACAATCTCTCACCATATGTACATCCTTACCAAAACCAAAGCAATTCCCGGTACCAATTAGACATTTCCCAATGCTTCTTCCCACATGTAGCACAAGTAGGCTTACCACCTTGGGAACCACTACACTTCTCAAGTTTGACCTTAGGATCTCTAATTTCATTTTTAATTTGAGCCCTCATTCTGAACCTAGGTTGGTTTTGATCACTTGTTCCATTCCTCTTCAAGTTTCTAGAAATCCTACTAAGCTAGGACTCCTAATGAATTTAGGATACACCATGAGTCTAGATAAATTCATATCACCATGGAGCATGGTCATACGAAACTCTTCTTTCAAAAGGTTGGAGACACCGGTCACAAACCAACTAATCTCATCCCTAGGGTTAGACACAAAAGATGTATCACACCTTGAAAACCTAGTGAACTTCAAGGAATACTCTTCAACACTCATATAGCCTTCTTGCTTGAGATCAATAAACTCCTCAACCTTCACCACCCACCTTTCACTGGGAAATCACATTCTTAACAAAGCCTCTTTAAACTCTTCCCACTCTATAGTACCCGACTCAACTGGCGTATTATCTTTCCATTGAGTATACCACACTTGAGTAACCTCCCTCAATTAATACGAAGCTATCTCATCCTTCTCCCTAGAAGTCACCCACATCGCATGCAAGACCTTATACGCACCATCTAGAAACTCTTGGGGATCCCTCCCACCTTAAAGCCAAGAAAGATAGGAGGATTCATCATTATAAAATCTCTCAATCTAGACGTCATGGATGTCACATTCGGGAAACACCCCCTAGACTTAACCGGCAGCGTCGTCTTCTTTGAGGACTAACACTAGATTCTTTGCTTACATCATTATTTTCATGGGTCAAGATACGGAATATCTAAAAACTTTTCATTACTTCTACATTGAGGTTTACATAGACCTTTACACACACATAATATTTATATCAAGTATACATAGACCCTTCGTATATGAAGATTACATAGTATTCTACATATATTGCAAATAGATATATAATATATAACATGATCTCAAATGGATGTCTCATCTCATAATCATCTAAAAAGTGTATAACAATTGGGGACTATCCCAAACATCAACGTAACAAAGCCACATATAGGCTATACAATGTTTATTACTCAAATGAAAAAGGAAAGAACATAAGAGTCTTAAAACTAAAAAGCTTCAAAAGTTTGATATTGGCATTTCCCTCGGAAAGTGAGGACCTACCCAAGTTATATGATTGAGAATTCAAAGTCTTCTTCAAGTCCTCTCAAAAGCCCTTCAACGACCGGAAGCTAAAATATTTAGTAAAAAGGGGCAAAATGGGGTTATCAAACTACTTGTACTATTTATGAGACTATATGCACACATATCATGAAATCATGCCAAAAAGGGACATTCCGTTAAAACATGCTATTTTATATTTAGAAAGCGTTATGCACATTAAAGAAGACCATACCAATAAATAAGTCATATTCATTAAGTCTAAAGTATGTACATCACAAGACTAATAATGCTAAGTCTAGTGAAGTAAATATGCATATCATATAATTGAACACATAGTCAAGCAACTCTATCATCAAGTATTAATAGCCACAAGAATGAATAACAGTTAATTACAACATAACCAAAGCAAGACAATTACCCATGAACCCTCATTAAGTCAACAAGTGCAATGACCAAGCAAAGCCCCATAACCGTACTCAATCAAATAAACGAAACAAGACTTATATCCAATGTGTAACTTCACATAGTATACCATGAAGAGTATATATCATCATACCTTAGCAATAGAGATCAACACATATTCATAAGTGAAACCAATCATCATGCAGTATCATCAATGTGCAAGATCATAATATACATAACATGTACAATCATAAGCATATTCATCTATAAGAACATCTTTCTAAGACTTCCCTCAAGGATAACTAATGCAATGTTTATGTAGAGTCTCATACCCCTACCTAGACTTAGTTAAGCCCCTTAGGTTATCCTAGTAAGAGTTCATTCCTTTAGTTCATTTTACATTTTGGGAACACATGCCTTTAGCGACATAGACCACGTGAGCTAATGTGGAATACGATTTCATGGAACCCTAAACGGAAGGAAGGAGGAATACATGCCAAGGTAGTACCAAAGCATGAACACAGAAACTACGAGGATCCACTAGCTAGTATTCCTATGGGGGCAAGATAGTTCAAGAACTAGGATATATATTTGGGACCCTCTTTATTCCATATGCATTATAGTCTCCAATATCAAGAGTACATTAGTTATCCTATCTTCCCTATGTGGGAATGGACAGTCCTCACTCTAGTTCACTCGGTGCTATGCGAGAGTCCTTTTTTGAAATGTCTTTAATGTCTTTACTAATCATCATTGCTCATTGTAGGTAATAGGGTCTATACCTTGTATAATCATAATCATCATAGATCAATAATAATTGCATGAGTATAGTCCTTTCATTGCAATTCATATAAGTGAGGTTAGCACATTTACATAATCACATCATGATAAGGCAGATTGGCAAGTATCACATTCCTTATAACATTTACATCTTAGACAACACCACAAACCATAGTCAAGACATTTCAATTCAACATCACACCAACCGATCCATCCTAATACAATATATACTTCAATGCAACATAATCACTCAATCTCAGGTAACCACAATTGAAGTAAAGAATAAGGATCACAAGACTTACTAAGTCTCCTTCATGATCCATCATCAAGGTTTTATCATCAACCCTTAACTCAACCCAATAAGGGAATAATATCATAACTCATGATAACAAAGCCAATTGAACCACTACATTACAATTCATCACTAGTCTTAGCTTAAGATAAGAGACTTAGGTCATAGTCATAATCTTGATCAATTACATAGTACTAGCATGATATAACTCTAAGTCATCCTAATCTATTCACAATTGATACCAATAACATCATCTAGTAGTAATTCAACCAATAACAAAATTAATTGAACCAACATTACACAATTCATAAAGATCACAATCAAGGGTTAAGGGGAATAGGTCATATCCTAAAAAAATACCAATCCATCAAGAAATAAAGTAAATGTATTATAATACATGTTAATATATTAGTAATATACAAAACAAAATCATACACAATGCAACTTAACACATCAATTTCGACATTGGAAAAAAACCAACTTGAATTTGATACTTTTGAAATCAATTTGATGGAACCCTTTGGGAAAAGAAGTCCCAAATGTTAAAGGAATAACATACCTTGTTGTTCGATGAAGATTGATGAAGAAACTTTGGTGATTGGATCCCTAGATCCCACCTTGAGCTTTACTTGTATGGAGTTCTTCAACTTGAGAGAGAAAGAAGAGAGAAGGAAGAGAGTTTGTGTTTTGGGAATTTATGAGAGCTTAGGTTAGTCGAATTAGTTTAGGTACTTTATATAGGTTGTTTATTAAATTAATTAGACCTTCAATAACCCGTAATTAAATTCCTAACAAAGCCTACCAATGAAATAAACTAATTAAAAATGTACAGCAAAATAGTGTCTCCACAGACGACACAATGATCGACGGGCACTATTCCCTCCGTGCTTCACACTCGTCGAGGAGTTCAGAGACTTGTAAAAAAAAGTCCCTTGTAAAAATGTTCTAAGTGTCCATCCACGGAGGCAATCGATGCCCCGTCGATTGGACCACGAACTGTCCATGGCATTCGTTGGTAACAATGTCTATTGAAAAGTTTTAGTCACTTTTGCAAGGGTCCTCCTCAAGCGCCCTTGGTTGGTTCTTAGGGAGACGTGCTGGACGTTTCGTCTGTGAACTAATGATACGCTCAAACTAAACTTCCCTAAATAAGTATAAACAGTCGCATAAAAGTAAAGAACCCAAATGTTAGGTTGGGGTCGATCCCACGAGGAAAATGATTTAGATTTAACTTTAATCAACGATTACTTCTATTTAGTCAAGTATTTTCTGGAAACGAACAATTAAAGGGGGAATTTTTAATGACAAAATTAATTAATTAAGTCCAAGTAAACAAGTAGCTAGTTTATATATTTGATGTTTATCAAATGATGAGAGAAAGTAGTGTGTAAGTGTTTCCTATAGGTTCATAACGCAGTAACCCTAGCTATAATAACTCTTTTTCCTAGTATCTTGCATGCAAAGTGGTATGTTATGTATCCCTAATTCCTTGGTATGGCAACTAGTGAATTTCACTCTGCATTCTTGGTCCGGCTACGTGTGTGTACTTTACTAAACATTACCTTTTATCTTATATTAAGCATAATAATCGAGGTATGGCTTGGTTATTACTTCGCAACAATCAACACTAACCTATTAGATAGTATATAATAAATCTACGTTGATAATTCATCTCTTATTATCTACCTCCTTTGTCCGGCAAGTAGCAACAACGCGAGTTCTAACGCGTGCACTCGTTAAAAAGACTCCTAAACGAAAGAATTCTCAATACATGCAAGAAACTATTCAAGAATTGTTATTTTAGCTAGTTTTACTTTGTTAATTACCCATGGTTCCCACAACCCTAGATATGGATTTAGTTACACATGTTCGTAATTACACAGTTTAAATTAATTAGACTAGAATTCATGTACTTACTTGGATGAGATTGAAGAAAATCCAGAAAATCACTTGAACTCAAGACAATAATGCAATAAATGATTCCGAAAAAAGAAGAATTTTCCAAAATCCAATATTCAACAAACAATATTACAAATAAGAAAATTAAACAATTGTCTAGCCCCAAAAACGAGGTTTTTTGTCCTATTCATAATAAAAGAATCCTAAACATAAAGCGAAACCTAATTATGGAAAATTTGTCCAAAAACGCATCTCGTGTTGACGACCTGACCGACGGACATTAGAGGTAATGACGGATCGTCGACACCTCCGTCGGTCCATACTTCAACTCTAGTTTCAGCTGCTTTCTTCTCCATTTCTATGTTACTATCGATGGACCTAGACAATGGTCCGTTGACAGGACGACAGTCCGTCGATGTCCTTCATTGCTCCTCACGTGGAACCTTTTCAAATTGGGTACTGGGGAAACATTCTGTTAACACCACCGGATCACCACGACGGTCCGTCGACGAGACAACGGACCGTCATCCCTTCCGTTACCTCACACTTTGTCAGAATTACCCGATCTTTCCTTGGCACCATAATATCTTCATGGTGACGGTTGCTACATACGGACCGTCGATGGGTAGATGGACCGTAGATGACTCCGTAGGTCATCTTTTCTACAATTTTCAGCACATCTTCATTGCTTTCATTCATGACAGTTTTTCCTGCAAACACAAAGAAAAATACATTAAAACTACTTCAAAGAGGCCTTAGACACACTAAACTTAAGGTAAAAGCATTGAATGTTCTGTGAAACCACGGTACATAAACTAACTCTAACACGTGTTATACACCCTTCCACCAAAATTCATCAATTTCCGACTCCGAAAAGCTGGTGAAGTAGGCTGAGGCACGCTTGTACCTTATTGAACTAGTTTCGGACATCATGGACGTTCTTTAACGTTTTGATTTCTAAACCTCTGAAATGACTTATATTCATTAAAATAGACCTTAAAACAACGTCTAATCCTTTAGAAACTTATGTTAGGCTCTAGAAAATGTCATAGACTTTCGAAGTGTTACATTATCCCCCCTTAGGAACATTCGTCCCCGAATGACACTAAAATCTTTTGAAAGGAAAGAATGGACTCAAGACTAGCAGCCCAACTAACAACAATATATAACAGAAAGAGTTACAACATTAATCATGACATATACATATAGCAATTAAAAACATCAATTACCACCCATAAGGCTCAAAATCACATTATGAGGAATTTTCCTTCTCACACAACAACATGAGCGCAACATACCATATATGAGTAAATTATGCCAAACTCAACTTACCACATACTCAATGTCATTTCATAAAGACTCACCATATCATAATGATCAACATAACTTAAAACAAGAAGAATTGCAAATTTTTAAGTCAATATACACAATTTAACTGTAACTTCACTATTATGATACCAAAAATGCACATTTTTGTAGACCTTCTCCAAAAATCAAAGCAACTTCAATTTCTAGCTATTATTTTCATTATTAATTGGAAAGACTAACATTAGTTATCACATAGATGAGGGTAAAAGAAATTCATGTCAACCTCGGCCTCCAATGTTGCACCCTCAACTATGTGGTTCTTCCATAACACCTTTACAGAAACCACCTCTTTGTTCCGTATCTTTTTACTTGTCTACCAAGGATTTGAACAGGAACCTCCACATAGGAGAGATTATCCTTCACACCAAGACCTTAACTAGGAAGAATAGAGTCGGGATCATCGATACACTTCTTAAACATATAAACATGGAACACCTGATGAACTAAAGCCAATTCAATAGGGAGTTTCAACTCATAGGCAACAATAGATATAGATGAATCGTAGCTATTGTTGTAAGAAAGCTCCACCTAAGGCAAATATTTATCCCAATTTCCTTTAAAATCAATGGTACAAGCTCTAAGCATATCCCAACAGGTTTGAATACTACGCTCTACTTGACCATTCATTTGTTGATTAAAAGTGGTTCTTAAATTACCCTTGGTACCTAACCCTTTTTGAAATGACCTCTAAAACCTAGATATGAATTCATCACCCCTATATGATATGATGGATAACGGAATACCATGGCAACACACAATTTTATCTATAAGATCCTTGCATAATCCTCCGCCAAGTAAGTAGACTTGAGGGGAATAAAATGAGTAGATTTGGTCATCCTATACACAACCACGCATGTAAAGTCATATTTCTTTTGTGTCCGAGGCAAACTTACTACAAAATCCATATTGGTGTCTTCCCACATCCAAGTAGGAACTTGTATTTCTTAAAGGAAACCACCCGACTTTTGGTTTTCATCTTTCACTAGTTGGCAATTTGGACAGTTTGCAAAAATTCCACTATGTCCTTTTTCAAACCTTACCACCAAAACACATCCCTAAGGTCATGGTACATCTTTGTCAAACCTATATTCATAGAGTAATGAGAGTCATGAGCTTCCTCAATAGTCCAGTTCCTCAAACCATCTACATAGGGAACACACAACCTTCCTTGATACCTCAAGACACCATCCCCCTAAGGAGAATGACTTATTAAGCTTACAAAAAATCAATTCCTTCAAATCCTCCAATGGTTGATCAAGGTGTTGTGTGGACATCACATCATTCATAAATGATGACTTGGAGTTATGATGGACCATAAAACCACCATTTGGAGAGTCTTCCAATCTAAGACCCAATCTAGCAAACTATGAACATCTTTCACTAGGTCTTTATTGACGTAATTTGATAAATTATTGCATTTTCCTCTTCCTTAGTTAAAGGGAAAGAACCTGTAAAAAAAATCGTCTGAAAAGATCCCAACATAATTCGTCCTTCGATAACCGACCTCTCATCCTTCCATTGCTCATACCAAACATGAGCCACATCTTTGATTTGGTAGGCGTCTAGTTCCGCCTTTTCTAGAGAAGACACCCCCATTGCATCTAGTACCTTGAACACTTCATCAATGAACCCTTGCGGGTCCTCCTCAACCTTGGAGCCAACGACCGTAGGGGGATTCATCCTTGTGAAATCCCTTATCCTTGATGCAGTAGTGCTAGCATTATGGAGCACTTGCACCCTAGTATCCATAGCCACTTGAGTGACTAACACTTGGGTCAATCTATGAATAGCCTCCCAAATCTCCATATTTTTCATAGATCGTTCTTCAATAGAAATTTCATTGTTTTGAAGAGACAGAGGGGGAACCGACTCATTTTATTCTCCTTAACCCTTTATGTGTTGTTCCTTTTTGTATATATCGCCTATAAGCACAAAAAAATTAGAAGATAATGACATGTAGAGTTAATAAACTATAGGTATGACTTCAAGAATACCAAAAAAGTAAGACTTTCCTAAGCATCACATAGCCTCTCATTCATAATTGTGGCGCGTTTAATAATCATGAACAAGACTCTACATGACGTGGTTTAGTGAGACATCAATCCTAATATTATTCAACCTCATGCTCTGATACAAAATTTGTCACGACCGTAGAGTAGCCCCTAGACGCAACCAGAGTCATCGTTGTCGAACAAGACTAAGTCTAACCTTTTAGGATTAATCATTTAATTTAATAGGTTAAAGTATGCGGAAATTTGAAAATTTTATATATATTGAGGTATACGTAGACCTCTCAAAATAGTTTAGATATATACATATGGAGTTTATTTAGACTCGTCGCATAGGAAGCTTACATAGGCTTCTCGTTTAGACAACACAATCAACACATACGATTAGTCTAAGACTATGTCTCACATTAAAGATCTAAAGGAGAATAATTTTGGACATAGCCAATACAAAGTCAATAGGCCATTATAGGATTACATCAGTGTCTCAAATGATGAAGGAATGAACAATGTCTTTAGACAATACTATTACAATGTCACATCTGGGGAGCACCCTCTAGACATAACCAACATCGTCATCCTTGGAGAGGATTTAGACTAGCCTCTCAGCATTATTCATAACATATCATAGGTTAAATAGCAGAAAATTTAGAGTTTTTCATTAACATACGCAAGTGAGGTTTACTTGGACCTCTTACTTACACATAATATATACCTAAGGAGTTTACATAGACTCCTCACATAGGAAGCATTAGATAGACTTTTACTTTTATTTCACATACACAAAATAACAATATAGTCTAATATGAAGTCTAGAATAAGTCTCATATTTAAACCATCTAAATGGAATATAAAATTTTGGGCATAGCCCATACTTCATTCCAACAAAAGCTACATATAGGCTTATAAAATAATAGTGTTCAAATAAAACAGAGTGAAATAAATGTCTTTAGACTATCACGACCCGCATGTATAACATTGAACATAGGGAATGATTTGGTCGCAACATGGAATACTTGACCTCTTGGAGGTCTTATACTAGCCCGTAATCATCATTCATTGCATATATTTGAAAATACACGAAATTAAAAGAATTTCTTAGAAACATAATGTTGAATTCATTTCATACAGTGTCTAACATACATCTTCATGAGTACGATAGCCTTGTGTCACGGCCTATAAAAGTCTAAAACATGAAAAGAACATAAAATACAACATAGTAGTGATGTCCTCGGTAGCTATGAGGACTCACCAATCTTCTCTTTTAGAAGCCTTGGAAACTTTTCTCTTGAACCAAATTAATCACCTCATGACCCTATAGGGACAACTTGTAGGCAATATGTGTTAGTATGATAAGTACGAAGTATGGAAACTATCAAGCAAATATAAGATATCTCAAAGGGTTAGCCAATAATAGACATCAGAACAAGAGATAAAGACATAAGCATAACATAAATAGCATAAGCATAATAAATCATCCTACATAATATAAGAGTTTATTCTTAACTCAATGTCTTTGTTACTTAAATGAACTGCATCACAAGCCACCACCAAGTATAGTAGTGCAAGGCTAAGGTAGCATTCCATACTACTACCAAAGCTGAGTACATCTCTTTGGTCATTCTTGATCATAGGCCATATTCATAATTAAGACCAAAGTTCATCATATCATATGAGAATTATGCCCCTATACCACCTCAAATCACACTTTTGATATGCATGTGAAAAATCCTATACTACCTCACACACTAAGAATGTCTTGAAGTCACCCTATCTTGTTTCATGTCATCTTAGGAGTCATCCATTAGACCTGCTTCTTCTTGTCAAGGAACCATAATCCTAAGTCAACCATGTGATGGAAGGTAACTATAGCACTATCTAAGCTAAAAATACATCATCTAGGAGTCATGCCATAGGTATCATCAACTCATACTTGTGCCATGTATAGATGGCATCCCATACTACCATCCATACGAAGTGCTTCTCCTGACTAACCTAATCAAATCTAAATTATTTTGTAACCTTGTCTATTAAGCCCAACATACTACCATAATAGACCTATTACCATGGGAAGTATCTCATCATACTAACCAAGCTACTAAAGGAATGACATAACCATCATGCAACCAATCATGTAGATGCAAGATAATCATAGGGGACAATGAATCCTCAACCCATAGCTCCCATGAGAAACTAATATCAAGCTATTCTATGAAACACACCTTACATTAAAATCAAGCTACCACTAGGAGAGTATAGGCCTTTCTCCTAAAACTATCATGAAATGGTTTTGGCCAGACCAAGTTAAGCTAACATGATCAAGTATCCTTACAACACAAGACCAAGCTAATTATAAGAGCTTGCTTCCTCCATCCCAAGCTAACATGATAACCACCATTCCAAATATACAATTATCAAGCATCCTTGCAACACATGAGTAAGTTAAACATAAGTAATTTAACAAACCTTCCATGATACTCAACATCACAATCTAACATGTGCTTGGTATTTTCTAACCAAGCCTACTACAGAAGAAGTGACCATACAAATCATCTTCAAGATAATCTTTGCCTACCATGAGGTTCTTAATTCAACCTAGTGTTCAACTATTGTAAGAACTTGCTTCTCGTGATCAAGTTCATGTCAAGGTATAGAAAAGAAAGAAAACATCATCACAATCATCCGCATCATGATTACTCCCAAATCACTAACTACAATGGAAATAAGATTTAGTCCTTCATGATTCATATTCAATTTCATGTACATCTATTCAATTAGATCATTAGAAGGCAATTCTAGTCATACATGATCATATAGGTTCTATTCAGACATCCTAGGTCAATATAATTCTTAATAAATTAGACCTTGTTAAACTCATATCTAGGTGATTCAATCATAATAAAATAAACAAATAATAAAATAAAGTTAAGAAGATCATCATAAAATCATTATCTAGCCTCTAATGGTCTAAAATCACCATGATCACCTTCAAGAGCAATTACTATAATTTACCATGGAATCATCATGAAAATAGCATATAATCTTGACATAAATATTATTGAATGCTATCCACTAGATTGGGATCACAATCAATCCTTACCCACAATGCAATGACAAAGCTCTCTTGAATGGGGTTCTTTGGATTCACAATTGAAGGGAGCACCACCTAGAAGTAAAATGGCGTACTTGACCTCTCAGAGGTCTTATACAAGCCCATGTTATCATTCATTGCATTTTCATAGTAAATTTAGCGGAAAACTTAAAACTTTTCATTTCACATCATATGCTAGAAACTTTAGGTCATATATATATATAACATAAGTGATAATACATAGTTAGACCTTAAGTATCTTTTCAATCTTAGACACAATAACATTAGAGTACATTAGGGATACGGACCTTTAAGACATAAAACATAAGTATAAATGTATACATTTTATAGTAAAGACTTAACATAGGAAATCCTTGGAATTAAGGATCTCTGTCCTCGAGTATGGGAATCACATATAAAAATCCTCAATAACGTACACACCCTTTAAACTTCCATAACCTACACTTAGTGTAAAAAGTAGAGAAGAATGAGATTAGTACAAGAATGCACTAAGTATGACAAACATGCATTTAAAAGGGACATTTTTTTAAAACATACTTTATGCCTTTTTGAGTAAATCCTTATAAAACCTTTAGACAATTACATTTATGTCATTCACATACTTCATAAGTCATATTCAAAGGCCAAATATCACATGAGATCACATATAGAATTCATGACATAATTGAAGTCACTTTACATTGAACTACTTTCTCTTAACAGTGACCATTCGTTTCGTTTATTCATTAAATCCCCCCCCCCCATGTAACCCTCTCTTGATACTTAGTGAAATGCATCACCTTAAGACCACAAGGAAACATACATACAACCTACATACCCAACACATATCATCATATAAGCATAATATATTAAAGAAACCTTTTAGTCAAGACTTAATTGTCTTTACAGTAAGCTACTTCAATTAACACATATATTGACTTCACTTCACATAAATCATTATAAGACCTTGTTCATCACCCAATCCTAGTCTACTAGTGCAATGAACATATGAAGCCCCATAACCCCAAACATTCTTGGTAAACCCTTCATAAGACCATAAACCATAGCATTCAATTTATAACTCAACATAACACAAAAGACAACTCTATTCGTATAAATAATCTTCATAATATAGTCATTATGACTCACACAGTGCATATAAGGATAAGATTACATCATATAGACTCATACCATGCACATTTTAATGACAAGTAGACAAATACTATCATACCATGCATGAAGACATACTCAAAATCATACACATTAGGTCACCTTCCTAGGACTTCCTAAGGAGCTACTTGTGCTATGTTTAGATGGGTTCATCACTTCCACCTATCATAAGTAACCTCCCTTATGTCCTAGTTATTATACTATTCATTTACTTCCATTGTCCATTTTACTTTAGGGAAACTAAGCCTTAATTGACACTAAGAGTGTGGGTTCTAAACATGGGATTTTGTGTTGTAGAGCCTTACACCAATGGAAGGCGTTCCTACCTAGACAAGGTAGAACATTAACAAACATCCTAGAATCTTAAGTGAATTCACTTTGCTAGATCCTATGTGGAAAGAATAATTATGTAACTAAGAGATAGGTATAATACCTCTACATACCACTTGGAAATTGGGGCATCCTTTCATGAGGAAACAAGGGTGAACCTTTCTCAAGTGGAAGTCATCACCTCATGTGGATCTATAGGTGAGTATTCCTCTAAGGGAAGTCAACACTCTATAAGTAACAAATGGTGAATCTTCTTCCAAGGGAAGTCAACACCTTTCAATATCAAGTTCAATCGGTGCTAAGCTACGTTTCATTTATTGAGTAGACTTTATTACATTTTTCATAAAAATAGGCTTAGGATATTCATTCCTCATATGCTTACAGTACATTCAAGCAGCTATCTAGTTTAGAGTATTCTTGGGCACACCTTTTAAGGTCCCTCGATTATCTAGATCATTATTCATGTGTGTGTGTATTTATATGTGAGAAAACCTTTAACATAACACATAATATCACAAGTGTTCATATATCAATGCATAAGTCTATATGTGTATCTATTTGAGCAATCCTTTAATATGAACACTCCAAGACACTATGCACATTCATACTTCATCATATCATATACTTAACATCATAACATATAAGTCATATACATAACATGATCATACAATCCTATGTATATCCTTAGAAGACCAACCTAGGAACTGTCCCATCAAGGTGCACATGTGCAATGCATAGTCAAAGTCCCATACCCTTGTCTATGCTAGTACATGTATCAAGTCATCCTAGTGAATGATACATCATACAACATCATATAATGGTAGCACACCATAAGTTTTATTTATTCAAAACTTAAAACATTCAATCAGGAATCTTTAGTCTTTATGTACCTATCTTTGACTTGCATCACATATAGCATTATAGGACTTTAACATAGGCAGAAAGTACATATAACCTTAATATAGCCATTTGCATGCTCATAACAATAGTAACATCACCTTTATTCACAACTAGAGAAGAAGACTAGGCATAATTTACACATAGGTGATCATCATAATCACTCATTCATATGTTCATTAATTTACCTTCAAGGCTATGGTCTACACATATATAATGACAATAAAATAAACATCGCCACCATAAGTGGACCATACCACACAATGCCATACAAGGCTTCATCAACCCGTTTGATCAACCTTGATCAATACACCCTTTCATCAATAATACATTTACTGGGCAGTAACTAATTGTACTTTAAGTATGAGAGAAACCATGTACAAACCGTTGACAGATCATGATACAACTAGTGAAAAACATTACCATTTTTTAGAGAATAGATAGGCATAGATTATAAATTAATTTCCCCTGTCTTGTTTAACAATCAAGATTCATCAATAATGTACATATAGAGAAATAGACAAAGAAAATCATAACTTAAATGAGATACTACTACATCTGCCAATAAACTCGAAATCAGTGTAAGCATGCTTCATATTAGTAATTCATGAAAGGTAAGTTTACATAGATTAATCCTATTCAAAGTATAAATAATTGATACACATTAGATACATTACATATAATTCATACTCACATTACATCATAGGAAGTAGCTATGTACAATTAACCATGATAAATTCATATAAAAACTAACCTAACTTTAAGATCCCAAGTTACAATTTCATAGACTAGAAGAACTTAGCTCAACTCATATTGATCCTTCTTCACCTTGATCATACACGATTTATACTTACAATTCAATCATAATATTAACCTTAAACAGTACCTACAAGAACCACAACATAATCGAAATCCTCTTTTTAACCAATTAAGGACCCACATTACAATGATCAGAATGATAACTAGGATAGGCATGTTCAAACTTTCATACATTAATCCACATGGATTCTTCATCATCAATTAAACATCAATTCATATAAATAACAGTAGGTATAACAACTTCAACGTTATAGAATAACAATTCAATGGATAACAAGTCATGATCAAAATGCCCACACATAGGCTAAGTCGAGACTTTGAGGGGAGCATGGTTTCATGATGCAACTGGATCAAAATTCACGTCACAATAAACATGTTAACTTGAATTTATCATTATATAGCGTTTAAAAATGTTTTGAGAAAGAACCCATGGCTAGATTAAAGAAGAAGAGATTTGATCATATTTTCTCATTGAAAACTTTGAGATTAACTCTCTAGATAGAAGGATAACTAGAGATGAATGAATGACCATATCTTTGGCTAGTTGAAAAGATCTAAAACTTGGTGAATAAACCATGAGAATCAAATCTACAAGTTGTTCTTCCACTTCAACAACAATGGAGGTTTCTAGAGAAAAATTTTTTTGGAGGGAAGGTTCCTTTTCGTGAGCAGGGATTGGGAATGGGTTGTTCACGTGGTTGATGTTTTAAATATATACAAAAATATATAAATTAATCTATTAGATTCATTTTAGGACGTGGGGTCAATTTCCCATTCACCCCTTAAATAAAACAGTCGCAGGGCAGTCTTGCAGGCAACCATCAACGGATCACCATGTACTGGCCATTGGCCAATCGACTGGCCATCTGTGGCTTCCGTCTATTGGACCTTGGCCTGTTTTTGGGTTGATACATGCCCAGGACAAGTGTCCATCGATGATACCTCACCAACAGGGCGTTAGTCAACCTACTGTCCATTGTTTGGTTCAGTCGATTGACATTGCCAAGGCAGTGTCATGACCAGCATTGGGTCCTTCTTGTACGCCCTTTTACGGGGCCCTTTTGAAATCGTACCCGTACTTCCCAATGTAAATACAAACCATAACATGTTTTAGACCTCCCACATAGGTTTCAGCAAAAAACAATACACGTAACACGTCAAAACATTCTAGGCCCCATCAAGACACACTTGGACGTCTCAAGGGCTAACTTTCGAACGTCTTAGACGTTCTTGGACGTTTGACCTCCAAATATCACAAAACTCCATATAATACCATTAAAATCATTATAAATCATACAAGGTCTTAATAAGATCATGAAATTCAATATATAAACACGCATAAACACATGAGGCACATAGGTGACTACTCATCAAACGTCTTGGTCATCCCTTGACGTTTGACTTCCAAATCACATATAACTTTAAAACTGCCTCAATACAATATTATAAGTAATTTTAGGACATTAGAACCTTAATAAAAACATGTTAGGAAATAGACACCCTACCTCATGTTGGAGGTCTTACAATATCCCCCACTTGGGAACATTCGTCCTCGAATGACACATAGAACACTTTAATCACTACAAGAACTTCAATGCATCATAGAAAAATTCATCATATTCATAACATAATAATATTGAAGTTACTTCACAATACTTACAAGGAACACAACTTCAACTCATTTTAGCACTCAATGCACACAAGTAAGCAAAACTTATATTCACTCACTCTTTAATGCATCAAACACAAAGGCTCTTATCATATTTATAGGAGGAACATCCTCCTCCTAGATGTAACATGGTCATTACACTTAATTTATTAAGATATTTATTATTTAGACCTAGTGCTATCAAGGGCATACTCAACCATACCATGTTTAGTGGTGTCCATGGAGGAATGTCCTTCTCCTCAACACACTTACATGTATCATGAGTTCACACATAAGCAAAGTACAAGGTCAATTTCATCTTGAAAATAGGAATTCTCAACTTTTAAACCAAGTCATGCTCATGTCTTCTTCCTAGTGAGGTCCTAATGGTAAATCACACCAAGTTGATCACGACAAATAGGATGAAATTTCACAAAATGTCAATTTCTAACATACCAATAACCTTCACAGTTAGCATCTTTTGAGAAAAATCACACAAATCATAGGCACACACATGAGCACTTAGCTAAACATGCTTTCAGTTTTAAAGAGTGGGCCTACAATTATGCATTCCAAATCATAAAAGTCACATAGTGTTCAAGAGACTACACTTTTCATTTTAAAGAGACTCAACTTTCCATTTTTAGTCTAAACATTTCATCTCACAAGTGACTATTATCTCATCTCTCTAAGTCCAATGCACGACTAGCATATCAAAATGCAATTCAACATGCAAAACATGGATATTATCAAAAAATTTCTTCATGCACTTTGGAATCTTAAAAAGATCCTTAAGGTAATGTAAATCAATACATACAAAATATATAAAGTTTATGTAATTCATACTTTTTTGGAAGACTATATACATGAACAAGCTTACTAAGAATTCATTAGATTCAAGTTCAAGCAAAAATACAAGGAAAAAGTAGAAAATATCTAAAACCTTACCAATGCATCACCGTCCCCCACTAAGGTAAACCAAATTAAGAGTAACTTAACCTAACCTTAAGAGGATCTTAACTGAACAACCTTCATTTTCATCACATAAAAGTGATTACCAATTTAAAAGGATTTACAGTAAGTCAACCAAGATATCCAAAACCTTATCACTTAGGCTATTTATCCCCAATTGTCAAGTTAGGTCATACATCATTAGGGGAAATCAACAAGGAGACTTAGCCATAAAGACTCTTTCTTTTCTTTCAATATTCAGGTAATGTAACATAGAGGTCAATTAAACCCCATCATCACACTACAAAGACAAGAATACTACCCTTTATTCTAGGGGAAACATCAATTCCACAACATCAAGGGACTCACAACACAATGAGAAGTTAGAAACAATTCTACAACACATCATTCCATAAGACTCTCATCCTTCATTCCAAATAGCGAATTTCCTTTTTACATTCATTATCATGCTCATATCCATCAATATTATACACATTACAACAACTTCCAATCAAAGAACAATTTATTTGGTTTCCCAAAAATCTTACAGTAAGTTGACTAGGATTACAGTGAACATTCTTCAATATTCCAAAAATACAACATTTAGGCAATTGATAGGAAAAGCATGACAATATGAGATCAAGACTTCACCAAAACAAGCATGTTGTCATCACACCTAGGATAAACTTTATATAAAGGACTCCAATCCATACCAGGCAACTTATCAAGGGCCACATGTATGCAAAGGGAAACATTGAAAACTTTTAAGCACATATTATTAGCATAGCATGCTTCCATAAGTAGTCACTAAGTATTTCGAGCTCAAATCATATCATAAGGCTAACATCACGCAAAACCATATAGTAAAAGATTATTCCAAAAGAAATTTATGTCAACCATAATAACTTCTATCATGATTTAACTATGTCATGACATATATTTCTCAATATAACATGTTATTTCACATAAATTTCATATATGGCATAATTGGCATCACATCATCAAAACATGCATAAATTCACCTTCGCACATACTCATGAAAACCATAAAACCAAGATAATTATTGAAAGTCACCTTTTCTCCCGCAATCATAAAGAACAATCTAATCCAAGAAATTACATCTAAAGAGACCACCGGATAAGAAAAAATAAGAGCGAGATCATATAGAGTTAAGTTCAATGGCACTATATGAGATTGATATAGAAGGGAAACTCTATCGTACTATAGCCTCTCGTACCATTTGATGTGTTGCGACTCACCACCAACTATACAAGACTCTACTAGACGTGGCAATATGAGACTTCTTGGACCCTAAACAACTTTTAAAAACCTCATGCTTTGATAACATGTTAGTCACATACGAGGAGCACCCCCTAGAAGTAACATGGCGTACTTGACCTCTTGGAGGTCTTATACAAGCCAATAGTTATCATTCATCGCATTTTCATAGTTAAATTAGCAGAAAATTTAGAACTTTTCATAGCACATCATATGATAGAAACTTTATTTCATATATATATATATAAAACATAAGGCATATTACATATTTAGACCACAATTCGCTTTTCCATCATAGACTCCACAACATTAGAGTACATTAGGTACATGACCCTTTAGGACATAAAACATAAGTATAAATTTATACATTTTACAGTAAAGACTTAACATACGAAATCCTTGGAATTAAGGATTCCTTTCCTTGAGTTTGGGAATCACATATCAATCTTCTAAATCAAGTAGACACCCTTCAAGCATCCATAACCCACACTTTGTGTAAAAAGATGAGACAAATGGGATTAGTACAGAAATGCACTAAGTATGACAACCATGCAAAAACATGCATTTAAAAGGGACATTTTTTGAGTAAATCCTTATAAACCCTTTATACAATTACATTTATATTATTCACATACTTCATATAGACATATTAAAATGCCAATCATCATAAGATCACATATAGAATTTATAACATAATTGAAGTCACTTTAAAGTGAACAAATATCCCTTAAAAGTGATCATTCTTTTCGTTTATTCTTTAACCCATCCAATAACCTCTAGCGAAACTTAGTGCAATGCATCACCTTAAGACCACAAGGAAACATACATATAACCTACATAAGACAACACATATCATGATAAAAGCATAATATATCAAAGACACCTTTTAGTCAAGACTTAATTGGCTTTACAGTAAGCTACATCAATTAACACATACATTGACTTCAATTCACATAAATCATTATAAGACCTTATCAATGACCCAATCTTAGTCTACTAGTGCAATGAACATATGAAGCACCATAACCCCATAGATTCTTAGAAAACCCTTCATAAGACCACAAACCTTAGCATTCAATTCATACCTCAAAATAACACATAAGGACAACTCCATTCATATCAATAATCTTCATCATATAGTCATTAAGACTGACATAGGGCATATAAGGATTAGATCACATCATATAGACTCATCACAATTACATTTTCATGACAAGTAGACAAATACTACCATACCATGCATAAAGACATACTCATAATCATAGACATTAAGTCACCTTCCTAGGACTTCCTAAGGAGCTACTTGTGTAATGTATATATGGGTTCATTACTTCCACCTATCCTAAGTAATGTCCCTTAGGTCCTCCTATTTAGGATCCTATTCATTTACTTCCATTGTCCATTTTACTTTAGGGAAACTATAGACTTAACTAACACTAAGACCATGGGTCCTAAACATGGAATTTTGTGTTGTAGAGCCTTACTCCAGTGGAAGGTTTTCCTATCTAGCCAAGGTAGAACATTAACAAACATGCTAGCATCCTAAGTCAATTAACATTGCTAGATCCTATGTCACAAGCATAGTTATGGAACTAAGAGATAGGTATGATTTCTCTACATACTGATGAAAAAACGTGGGTGAACCTTCTTCAAGGGGAAGTTATAAACTCATGTGGATCCATAGGTGAGTATTCCTCTAAGGAAAGTCAACACTCTATAAGGAAAAAATGGTGAATCTTCCTCCAAGGGAAGTCAACACCTGTCAATGTCAAGTTCACTCGGTGCTAAGCTAAGTTCCTTTTATTGAATAGACATTATTACATTTTTCATAAAACATAGGCTTAGGATATTCATTCCTTATAGTCTTATAGCATATTCAAGCACCTAATTAGTTTAGAGTATTCTTGGGCACACCTTTCAAGGCCCCTCTATTATCTAGATCATCATTCATATGTGTGTGTATTCATTTGTGAGTAAACGTTTCACATAATACATAATGTTACACATGTTCATATACCAATGCATACGTCTATATATGTACCTATATGAGCAATCCTTTCATAGCAACACTCCAATAGACTATGCACATTCATACTTCATCTTATAAGATACTTAACATCATAGCATATAAGTCATATTCGTAACAAATTCATACAATCCTATGCATGTCCTTAGAAGACAAACCTAGGAACTGTCCCATCAAGGTGCACATGTGCAATGAATATTAAAAATCCCATAACCTTGCCTATGCTGGTATATCTATCAAGTAATCCTAGTGAATGATATATCACCCAATATAATAGAATTGTCTACATAACATAAGCCTCATTTATTTAATACTTACAACATTCTTACAGTAAGCTTTAGTCATTATGTACCTATCTCAGCTTACATCACACATAAGATTATAGGACCTCACCATAGGCATCAAGTACATATAACCTTAAGATAGCCATTTATATGCTAATAACAATAGTAACATCACCTAGATTCGTAACTAGACAAGAAGACTAGGCACAAGTTACACCTAAGGTGATTATCATAATCACTCATTCATATTTTCATCAATTTACCTTCAAGGATATGATCAACACATATATATTAACAATAAGGTAAACACTTCTACCATAAGTGAACTATACCACACAATGCCATACGAGGCTTCATCAACATTACATGGAAAAGTACGGAGGAAGAGTAGACCTTACAAATTAATCAACCCTTTTGATAAACCTTTATCAATACACCCTTTCATAAATAATACATATACAAGGCAGTAACTAATTTTACTTTAAACATGAGGGAAATCATGTACAAATTATTGAAAGATAATGATACAACTAGTGCAAAGCATTACCATTGTTTTAGAGAATAGATAGGCATCTATCATAAGTCAATTTACCTAGTCTAGCTTATCAATCAAGATTCATCAATCATGTACCTGTAGATCAGTAGCCAAAGGAGATCATAAATTAAACGAGATACTAGTACACCGGCCAATAAACTCGAAATCACTGTAAGCATGCTTCATATTAGAATTTCATGGAAGGTACGTTTACATAGGTTAATCCTATTCAAACTATCATGAATTGACACACATTGGATCCATTAAATATAATTCATACTCACATTAAATTATACGCAGTAGCTATGGACAATTAACCATGATCAATTTATATAACAACTAACCTAATGTCAAGATCAAAAGTTACGATTCCATAGACTAGAAGAACTTAGCTCAACTCATATTCATACTTCTTCACCTTGATCATACACGATATATAATTACAATCAATCAAAATATTAAACTTAAACAATAGCTAAAAGAACCATAATAAATCCACTCTTTAACCAATTAAAGACCCACATTGTAGTGATCACAATGATAACTAGGCTAGGCACGTTCAAACCTTCATGCATTGATACACATGGATTCTTCATCATCAATTCACGTAAATAAAGTAGATATAACCACTGCAACATAATAGAATCACAATTCAATCAATAACAAGTCATGATCATAATGCCTACACATAAGCTAAATCGAGACTTTGAAGGGAGCATGGATTCATCATGCAATGGGAACAAAAATTCACGTTATAATGAACATGTTAACTTCAATTCATCATTAGTAATCCTTTTAAAATGTTTTGCGAAAGAACGCATGGCTAGATTAAATAAGAAGATATTTGATCATATTTTCTCTTCGAAAACTTTGAGATTAACCGTCTAGATGGAAGGATAACTAGAGATGAGGGATCACCATACCTTTTTCTAGTTGAAAACCTCTAAAACATGATGAAGAACCCATGATAATCCAATCAACAAGCTGTTCTTGAGCTTCAACAACAATGGAGGTTTTTATAGAGAATTGGTTTTGGAGGGAAGGTTCAATTTTGCGAGAACGGATTGGGAATGGGTTGTTCACGTGTTTGATCCCTTAAATATACCCAAAAATAGGTAAATTAATCAATTAGAGTCAGTTTACTCTGTGGGGGGAATTTTCCTTTCACCCCTTAAATAAAATAGTCACAAGGCAGTGTTGTAGGCCACTATCGACGGATCACCTCGACTGGCCGTTGGTCAATCGATTGGCCGTCTGTTGCTTCCATCGATTGGACCTTGGCCTGTTTTTAGGTTGATACTTGCTCAAGATAAGTTTCCCTCGACCATACCTCACTAACAGGCCGTTGGTCAACGAACTAGCCGTTGTTTTGTTCAGTTGATTGACACTGCCAAGACAGTGTCTCGACCAGCCTTCGGTCCTTCTAGGCCATTTTCCGGGACCCTTTAGAAGTCGTACCCACACGTTCCCAACGTAAATACAAACCATAACAGGTTGTAGAACTCCCACATTAGTTTAACCCAAAAATAATACAGGTAAATCGTTCAAACAAGCTAGTCCCCATAAAGACACACTTGGACTTCTCAAGGGCTAACTTTCGAACATCTTAGACGTTCTTGGACGTTTGACCTCCAAACTTTACGGAACTCTATATACTACCACTAATCATGATTATAACTCATTTATAGTCTTCATAAGATCTTGACATACAATATATAAACACACATAGACATATGAGGCACATAGGTGACTAGTCGTCGAACGTCTTGATCGTTCCTTGACGTTTGACTTCCAAATCACCTCAAACTTTACACACAGCCTCAATACCATATTATAAGTAATTTTAGGATATTATGACCTTAAAAAAACATGTTAGGCTCTATACACCCTAACACATTTTGGGGGTCTTACAGTTTTGGGGACTCCATGAATAGAAGAATCCATGGATGAATAAGCTTCACATATATGATATTAGAGACTTAATCCTAGCTTGAAACCTTTGTGAATTCGCCCTAATCTGCTGCCCCCAATTCTTTTTGTTTTTCAATTGTGTTCTTGAGAGTTCTAATGTGAGAGAGAGGTTTTGATTTTTGAGTCTAAAGTCTATGAGGGTCTTTTATTGTTTAACTAGTCATATAATGCCTAAAACTACTTAAAATAACCGCCCATATATTTAATTGTATGTGGGGTGAATTTACGAATTCACCCATTCATTAAACACTAAGCTTTGAGAAATTGCAGGTTTGCATAGACAGTGCCACCAATGGGGCGTCAACTAGACAACGAGTCGAGCTTGCAACCGTCGTCATGGTCAGAGAATGATCCAAGTGTTCTTAAGATCAAAAGTCTAAGTATGAACCTACTCATGTCCATCAATGTGGTGTCAATCATCACGTGAGGCGTCGATTGACACTACCCAAGCAATGTCTAGGCCATGGTAGGGTCCTTCTTGAGGGCCTTTTGCGGGGACCTCAGGGAGTCGTTCCTTGACGTATCAACCCCAATTACACTCATATACATGATAGGATCCATCCTTTTGAGTTTGAACACAAAAAAAAACCCATTTAACAATACCCAAAACTGACTTAGAATACACAAGTACGCCTAAGGTGAACTTTCAAACGTCATCGGTCGTCCTTGGATGTTTTACTTCCAAACTCTCTCAAACAATATATAGTTCCTATAAACACCATAATTTACAATTTTAGGACCTTAAAATCTCATGGCAAATGTTTTCGGATCTATTTAGACTTATTTAATGTTTATGTCATTATAAGACCCCCACTTGGGAAATATTCGTCGTAGAATAACACCTTCTCAAGCAAATCTCCAAAGGACCTGTTCTAGGCCAGCAGCCTATCGTATTTTCATAATACCTAAATGCACATACCCAAATAAAGGAAAACAATTCAATTTCAAGCTAAACATATCTACACATAATCATATAAAGCCTTATAAAAGGGATCATTATCCCCTACTTGGGGAAAAGCCTCACATGTCTTTTGAACATCATGTCCTCATAATAAGGAAGCATCAAAATCAACAAAGTATATCATAATCATAAGAAATTCTGGAAAATTTCATCATTCAGTAAAGAAGCACATACTGAAAAAGGACATGAGGAGATCACTCTTCATCACCCTTGGATTGGAGAGCATAGAACCTACCCTTGGCTTTAGGAACACCTTCCTCGTAATTGGTAGCAACTTTCTTCCATTCCCTCACACTAGCCTTTGCCTTAATGAAATCCCTCATCATGTGTTCACTATCACCACATCCATAGAAACAATCCCTACCAGCCAAACACCTACCCTCATGCTTCTTACCACGCCTAGGGCAAATAGGTCGGCAATACTCATTCTTCCCTTGAGGTCCAGGGTTAGTCACCCTTTCATCCTCATACTTAGATGCACTAGAATTACCTTGTCTATAAAACTTTTGTCGACTCTTAGAACAACCAGGTCCATCAGACCCCTCCTTGTCCATCCTAAATCTCTTTTTCTCCTTCCTAATCTTGGAATCTTCTACTTGTTGAGCAAACACCATGAGTCGGGAGATATCTATATCATCAACAATCAAGGCGATACAACATTATTCTTCTACTAGTTGGTACACCCCCATCATGGATCGATTCATCAAGTCTCTAGGATTCGCCACCAAGCTTGGAGCATACTTAGACAAGAGAGTGAACTTCAAGGCATACTCCTTGACACTCCAACTACCTTGCTTGAGGTTTATAAAATCCTCCAACTTAGCCTACCTCTATTACCTAGGACAGAACCTATCAAGGAAAGTCAACTTAAAATTCTCACACTCTATAGGGCCCGCTCTTAGAGGTCTACTATCTTTCCATTGCTCATGCCAATGGTGGGACACATCTTTCAATAGACAGGCAGCAAAATACTCCTTTTAAATGGAAGACACTCCCATGATTGCAAGCACCTTATACACCTCATTAATAAACCCATTAGGATATACATTAACTGTGGCGCCATAGAACTCCGGTGGATTCATTCTCAAGAAGTCCCTTACTGTAGTGGAACTCATTCCTCCTATAGGATTGGCCGAAGAAACCTCTCCTCTATTATCTTGGGTCATAAATGCTTGCGACAACAAAGTCATAGAAACCTTAAATTTCTCCAACATAGCATTTCCTATTGGAGGGTCATTAGGAACTTGAGGAGGAACTTTCTCTTGCACTAGGGGAGGCACCTCTTGCACTTTGGGAGGAATCTCTTGCTCCCACTCCCATATCCTTCCCTTCCAGCATTATCCCTAGTGTTAGCAATAAACTACAAAATCATAGGCAAACATTATAATAAGGTCTTACTCAATCCAAACTCTATGGCACGACTTGAAGAATGAAGAAGTTGAACTTTCCTAAGCATCTAATCGCCTCTTACTCATAGATGTGTCACGACTAACATCGATGAATAAGACTCTACTAGACGTGGTTTTGAGACATCCTAAGACCATTTCATAACTATATGCTTTTATACTAAGTTTGTCACGACCAGCATGTATACCCTAGAATTTGAGGGATACTTAGGTCGCAGCACGGCGTACTTGAGCTCTCAGAGGTCTTGTACTATCCCTTAGATATCAATCATTGCATACATACTAAAAGTACACATAATTAAAACATTTTCTTAGAAACATAATACGGAACGGAAATCATTTGATGAAACTTCTAACATATGTCCCAAAAAAATATCTATGACATCAGGAGTACAATAGTCTTGGTTCACAGCCCATAAAAGAATAAAACAGGAAAGGAACATAAAATACAACATAGTAGTGATGGACTTGGATTCTATGAGGACTCACCAATATTCTCTCCTTGGAAGCCTTGGAAACTCTACTCTTGAACCAAATCAATAACCTCAAGACCCTACATGGACAAAATGTAGGAAATATGTGCTAGTACGACAAGTACTACGTATGGAAACTATCAATCAAACTTAACATATCTCAAAGGGTTAGTCAATAATAGACATATTAAAAAGATATAAAGACGTAAACATAACATGAATAACATAAGCATAATAAAGCATTCTAAAGCATATAAGAGTTCTTTCTTAACTCAATGTCCTTTTTAATAAAATTAATTACATCACAAACCACCTTTAAGTATACAAGTGCAAGGCTAAGGTAGCATCCCATACTACTAGGTAAGCTAAGTAAAAATCTTTGGTCATTCTTGATCATAGTCCATCTTCATAATAAAGACCTAAGTTCACCATATCATATGAGAAAGATGCCCCTAGGCCACCTTAAAGAAAACGTGTGCAATGCATGTGAGGCATCCCATACTATCTAACACATAGAGCATGTCTTTATGTCACCCTATCTTTTTTCATGTCATCTTAGGAGTCATTAGATAGACCTACTTCATCTTTTCAAGGAACCATCATCCTATGTCAACCATGACATGGAATGAAATTATAGCACTATCCAAGATAAATATACATCATGTAGGAGTCATGTCATAGGTAGCTTCAAGTCATACTTGTGCCACATATAGATGGCATCCCATACAACCATCAATATTATGTACTTCTCTTTAATAATCTAATCCATGCTAAGTTATATTATATACTTGTCTATTAAGCTCAACAAACTACCATAATAGTCCTATTACCATGAGAAGGATCTCATCATGCTAACCAAGCTACTAAAGGAAGGATACAACTATCCTAACCACCATGCAACCAATCATGTAGATGCAAGTTGATCATAAGGGAGAAGGAATCATCTACCCTACGCTACCATGAGAAACTAATCTTAATCTATTCCATGAAATACACCTTACATGCAAATCAAGCTACCCTTAGGAGAGTATAGGTCTTTTTACTAAAGATTTCATGAAATGGTTTTGGCCAAACCAAGAAAAGCTAACATGATCAAGTATATTTACAACACAAGAAAAAGATAATCATGGGAGAGCTTTCTTCCTCCATCCCAAGCTAACATGAGAACCACCATTCCCAAGAAACCATGTCCAACCATCCATGCAACACATAACCAAGCTAAACATGAATAAACTAACCTAATATTTGATGAGACTCAACATCTCAAGCTAACATGTCCTATGTGTTGTCTCAAAAAGCCTACTACACAACAAGTGACCGCATAACCCATCTTCAAGCTAGTCATACCCTACCGTGCATTGATTCATTTTAGGTTCTTAATTCACCCTAGTGGTCATCTATTGTGAGAAATTTCTTTTCCTAATCATGTTAATGTCTAGGTGTAGAAGAGAAAGGAAACGTCACCACATTTATCCTCATCATTACTTTACCCCTAAAGCTCGAACAAAAAACTACTACATTTAATTCATCATGATTCATACTCAATTTCATGTTCATCTATTCAGTTAGATCATTAGAAGGCAATTCTAGTCATACATGATCGCATAGGTTCAATTCCAACTTCCTAGGTCATGGTCATTCTTAATCAATTAGACCTAATTCATTTCCTATCTAGGTGATCAATTATGATCAAATAATAGATAATATAATAGAGTGAAGAAGATCATCATAAAACTTTCATGTTTCCTCTAATGGCCTAAAATTACCATGATCACCCACAAGTTCAATTGCTATTATTAACCATGTAATCATAATAAAAACAGCATATAATCTTCACATAAAAATTATTGAATGCTACCCAGTATATTGGGATCACAATCAAGCCTTACCCACAATGCAATCACAACCCTCTTATGAATGGGGTTCTTTGGATTCACAATTGAAGGGAAACTAGGGGGAATCCACGAGTGGAATCATCCATGAGCTTCACATACCTTAGATTATAGCCTTAATCATAGATTTAAATCTTCGTGAATTCATGCTAAGATGCTTCCCTGAATTCTTCTTCTTCAATGGTGCTCTTGAGAGTTCTAATGTGAGAGAGAGGTTTTGATTTTGGAGTCTAGAGTCTAGGAGGGTCTTTTATTGTTTAAATAGTCATATAATGCATAAAAATACATAAAATAACAAACCATTTAATTATTGCGACGTGGGGTGAAATCCACAAGTCACCGCTTCATTTAAGAGTGAGCTGCGAGAAACTAGAGGTCTACATCGATGGTGCCACCTACGGGGCGTCCACCAGACGATGGGCCATGCTGGAAACCATCTTTTTGGTCCGAGACATCTCGAAGGGTTCTTTATATTAAGAGTATAAGTATCGACCTATGCCTCTTCATTGGTGGGGCATCGACCAACACACGAGGCGTTGATTTCCTCGTTGATTGACACTGCCCAGGTTGTGTCTAGTCCATGGTTGAGGTTCTCCTTGATGGCCTTTTGCAGGTCCCTCAGGGAGTCTCGCGTTTACGTCTCGACCTCAAATAAACTTATATACATTATATGGTCCCTCCTTGTGAGTTTGAAGACCAAATAACCCACGTAATATACCCAAAAATAACTTAGAATACACAAGTACTCCTAATGCTAACTTTCAAACGTCACTGGACGTCCTTGGAAGTTTTACCTCCAAACTCTCTCAAACTATATATACTGCCTCTAAACGCCATAATTGACCATTTAAGGACCTTAAAACCTCATAACACACGTTTTAGGATCCATTCAGATTTATTACTTTTTTGAGTCCTTAAAAAGACTAAAACAACGTCCAATAGATAGTTAGTGGCATCGTCCTTGGAAAGTGAGGACCTACCAAACTTGGATATTGAGAATCTAAGTTTTCTTCAATGGACCTCTATAAGCTCAACATACTGAACCTACATAATTGTAGAAACATAGAAATAGGGGTTAGTATACACTTGTACTAAGTATATACACATGAACATAAAACATTTGACTAAATGCATGAGAAATGGACATTTGCTTCATAAAACATGCTAAGTCATTTAGAATCCTTTTGTGAACATACAAGAGAGCATATACAACATGAGGGTCACAATAGAATAATTTGTCTTCATAATCAATACAACATAATATAAAAACCATGTAATAACACAAGACCAAAATCATCAAGAATAATCAAGTTTACATGTATAATAACATTCTTGAGTAAATAACCAAGATAACTCTAACATCATGCTATAATAAAAAATCACATATAAGAGTTCATAACATTACATCATATCCAATACCTTTAATCATAACCCACCATCGAGTCCACATGTGCAATGACCAAGCAAACCCTCATGACCTTACTCAACCAAGTATTCAATCAAAATATCACAAGTATTGTCTAACTTTATATAACATAACATCAAGAGTAGTCTTTATCATATTTAGTAATATAGACCATTACCATGTTCATAAATGAAACTAATATCATGTAGGATCATCAACAGGGATATTCAACATTTAGATAAAGATTTACTTTATATAATATAAGAACAACCTTCTAGGACTTCCCTCAAAGTCAACTAGTGTAATGTATGGGTAGCATCCCATACCCCTATCTTGACAAAGTCAACCCCTCAAGTCACCTTAGTTAGTGTTCACTTCCTTACTTTATTTTACTTCCCGGAACACTTTCCCTAACCGAAATACACCACAAGAGCTAAATATGGAATCTGGTGTTATGAAATCCAATACCAAAAGAAGGTGGACTACTTGCCAAGGTAGTACAAAAACATTACCGTAGCATTGTTGGTGGATCGACTAGCTAGTATTCCTATGGGGGCAACAATGTTCAAGAACTAGGACATGTGTTTGGGACCCTCTTGATGCACATTGAATTATAGTCTCCAATATCATAAGTACAACAGTGAACCTACTTTCCTTGCTTGGGAAGGGACACTCCTCACTAATAGTTCACTCTATGATAAGCTAGAGTCCTTTTTTAAATGTATTTTCGTCTTTTTATTATTCATCATAGCTTATTTTAGGTCATAGGATACTAACCCATTGTATATCATAGTCATTAGATAAATTGTAATTGCATATGAACATCCTCTAAATACAAACCTTATATGTGAGTTCAACACATTATCATCATCATGTCATAATAAGGCACATAGACAATTCATAACAAACCTTATATCATTTCATCTTAAGTATAATCTCAAAATCACATAATAAAGACATTTAAATTTCATATTCATACCAAAACCTACTTAATCAAATCATAAGGAATTCTTCAATTGAACATCATTACCAAGTAAAAGCCATCAAAATTGAAGTAAAGGTTCAAGATCACAAAGTCTTACCAATTCCTTCTTCAAAAGCAATCATCATTGGTCTTATCCTCAACCAATCCAATTTCAACCTCCAACATTTTTAATAACATCATACAATAATAATTAAAACAATAAATATGTCAATTGCATCACTTCTATTCAATTTAACATGAGTTCATCACCTAGGGTTAGGGAATTTGGGTCAATCAATTCATGATCTATACGACATAGTAGGTTAAATCATCAAGAACATCATAATGGAAAAATATTACATCATAATATATCATAATAATCAAAGGAACACATAAACACTTATATTTAGAATATCACATTCGGATTAGAAATAAACTCATATGAAGTCATCATTTTGAAAACCAATTTTGGAAGAACCCTTTGGGGAAAGGAATCCCAAAGGTGAAAGGTTCCCATACCTTGATATTATTTGAATATTGATGGAGAAAATTAATCTTCTTGGAGCCCCCAAAACCCTTAGAACTTTCCCTTCAATGGAATCTTCTTTGGCAGAGAGAAAAAAAAGAGAAGGTAGAGTAATTTGGGTTTGGGAATTGTTGGGTGTTGACTTGGGTGTAGGCTTAGGGTAGATATAGTTACTTAACTAACTTATTTAAACACCTATTAATCCCTAATTAAATCCCTAACTAATTCACTAATTAATTGAACCATCTTAAAACAAGACAGCAAAAATGCAGACTAGACTATCAGACCTAGACCTATGGTCCATAGGTCAGTCAACAGCCACCTGCACCCACCGTCCTGCAAGTCTGTCGATAAGGTCAAAGTGTTGTCTTTTTGCCACAATTGTAAAATTGGTTAATTGTAAAACGACAGAGGCATCGAAGCTACGTCATTCCATCTATGCCTCATCAATGGCAAGCGTAGATTGCCACTGCTTTTTTGACAAATTTTAGACAAAATGGATAGGTCCTCCTCAAGGACCCTTAGGAGAGTCGTTGGGGAATCATAGACAAACTTTTCGACCCTAAAACTATTCTACTACATGCTTAACACCTTTCCACGAAATTTGATCAAATTTTGACTCATCAAAACTTCGTGAAATAGGCTAACATACACTAGCATTTCTTTCACTAGTCTACAAATGTTATTGATGTTCCTTGACATCATCACTCTAAAACTTTTTAAATGAATTATAAACATTATTGTTTACCTTAAAACAATGTTACGAACCTTATAAACTCATGTGGCCTCTAAATTAGGTCTTTCACTTTCATAGTGTGATATACAAAGCTTGAATATTACAAGGTAATATCCTCAGACAGTGAGAACCTACCAATAGTTGGAGAAACTAGTCCAAGCCTTCTTTATTTAGCCTCAATATACTTCAATTGACCAAAGCTATATTTTTGGAGGAAAAGGGAAGAAATTTGGGTTAGTAAAAAAGACATGTATTAAGTATGGTTCCTATGCTAAAATCATTAATGAATGAGAAAAGGCACAATTTAGTCAAAACCATGATTTATGTTCATTAACTCAACACACACATATATGGAACAATATAAGTAAACCCAACATGATATTAATCCAACACATAAGAGACCTAAAATAATACTTGTGCAATACCAAGAATAGAACCCCATAACCCTATCAAAATCTAAGCATGACATTAAGTCACTAATTACATGCATACAACAAAATCCCATACTTTATCATAACATGATTGATTCATAAACTCATATTTAACTTGACTTACATAACCTGAAAACATCTTACTCTTACTAGAACACTACTAAGACCATCCCTTAGGGTCCCATATCTGCAATGAGTAAGAGAAGTTTCACACCTTACCTCACCCTACGTAGTAACAATTAAGACAAGACCTATTAATAGTTCACATACTTTACTAATTAATTTACCATATTACATTAGGGAAGATAGTGCCATAACTGACATGAGACCATGTGGGCTACATGGAATCTGATGTTCTCCTCCCACATCGAAAAGAAGGGGTTAACACTTGTCTAAGGTGTAACAATCTCACATATCTATTTAGGTGGTTTCACTAATATATTGTCCTATGTTGCCACATAGTTAAGGTTCAAGGATTTTTTTACTATAACCCTTGACTTACTAACGTGGAGGTTTTCATCTCATTAGACAACACATATCGTGAGAATCTGGACTTGCTAAACGTGAAGAAACCCATGTGGGAGGCCAGACTTGCTAAATGTGAGACCTCCATCTCATTTACATGCCCTTTCGGTGCTTAACATATATTCTCTTTATTAATCATCATACTCATTATACAAGATCACATTAGTAAAATCTAGACCCCTAAGTGAATATCTCATCATAATAGCTCATATTATTCATAAGTGAGCATTATCCTTTAACTTGAGAAACCGCGTCTATGTGAGTAAATACATACTATACTGGATAAATACACATAAAACCCCCAAAATAACAACAAATAATTAATCACTAAAGTGTCCAAAAGAACCCTGCACCTATTTGTCATGAATGGAGTCTAAACCTTAGACGTTACTGGCTCTCCAGAACCATTGTTAGTTCCCAAGCGAACTCACATCCTGGCTGACTAAAAGCGGAAGACTAACTTAAGCATGCAAAATCATAAAACATAATAAGAATCATAAAACTCAATTACAATGCTTTTATCTCATATGAAAACTTTGAATAATCAAATAAATATATTTAACTCGGCCCATAATTTTGAAATTTTAGTCTTTAAAACATTTACTAAAATAAATGAATAATACATAATTCCTACCTAAACTTACTATCTATGAAGCCTCTAACTGAGAATAATGTAAGTTGGAACATGACCCACAACATCCGGACTCATTTGAAAAGTAATTGAAATCATCTCGATGGAAGGAGGCTCACCGTAGCTAAGTCGCACTCTCAGATGTATCAACGAAGCTTCTTTTGATGATCCTGAATACCTGTGTCTCCATGATAAGAAGATACAGGCCAATCGGCTCAGTACGTGGAATGTACGAGCATGTAAGAGGAAATTTAAATCATTAAACATAGGCTTGAACGTAATAAAAAGGAAAAATACTTACCTCGTTTCAACTCAACTCATTTCAAGAATAAGATTCTAAACTCAAAGATTAGATATTCAAGGATAAAATACTCAAGTCGAGATTGGAAACTCAAATCAAAGATAGGATATTCGACTACGGATACTCAACTCAATATAAAGCAAGAATAGGCATACAATATAGAATGTTTCATAAAATAGTAAAATCAACTTAGTTCATTAAAGAAAATGCAATAACAAACTCAACTTTACTTGTATAAGAAAGTAATATAGTTTCTGCGGGATATTTTCCAATCGACAACCATCACTGTGAGCCTATGTGATGATACAACATTTTACCTCATGCTGCCAAGGACCAACTTATACATTGCCATCGGTATAGGACCATACTTTACTTAGTGGATCCACTAGATTAGCTTATGTGATCATCTAAAACATATGATCCGTTCATACCCATGATGTCTACATGCTTTACATGGAGAATTGAGTTAATATGAACTCTCATCCCCACATCGGTGATCAATACTAGTTCCAAAATATAATCTAACTCATGCTTTTGAAATAATTTCCTTTCATTAGTTTGACATTATTTGCTCAACACTTTAGCTTTAAAACGATCTCTTGGAATCAAAATTCCCTTTTCTTGTTAAAAAATCTTTTTGGGAAATATTACTTTCCTTTTAACCTAAATGTTAAAATATTTATATATCTTATGGAATATTTAGTTCCCTTATAACTTTTGAGAAATGACCTCAACTCTTACTCTATGCTTAGCATGAAACTTGACTCTTAAGGAATAATTAGTTCCCTTATATTACTTTGAAGAAAGGTGGTTAACTCTTTACTCTTTAGTTGACTTGAAACTTAAGCTTTAAACTAAAGTTAAAACGTTTAAGTAAGACTGTTGAATACTTTAAGAAACTTTACTTTTACTTGCTTCTTAACTTATAGACTTAACTTTTAACTTCTTTGACTTTGATATTAACTTTCCTTTAATTGAATTATAGATTCAAGGTTCATGATCGCATGTTTATGGATGATTTCATGATATTCAACTTGAAGGGTTCATGCGAAATTCTGAGCATTAACTACTCAACTCAAGGACTAAAAGACACTTATTATCTCAAGACTGTTAAACTTATAGGCTTCATGCGGAATTATGGGCATGATAAATTCAACTCAAAGACTTCATGGCTAACATGTAATAATCCAATGATTAGAAATATAATATCAAATGGTTTTGAAACTTATTACACAAGATTTAGGATTTGAATATGCTAACATCTAAAAGGTACTCAAGTAATTTGAATTCATATGGATTTTATGGGCATGAAAGACTCGACTCATAGGTCAAAATATCAATAAGGAACTCATGCATACGACCGTTATCAATCTCATACTTACTCCCTCAAAACTTAGTTAAAACTAATGGTTTACCTCAAAGGATTCACTATTGAACTTAAAGGCTTTCTTGAACTCTACTCTTAACTCTCTCTTTTGAATGTGAATTATGAATTCAAGGGTTTAGGTTTATGACATGGGGGGTCTCATGTTGACAAGGTATATATATAAATTCATTATCTTCATTCTAATATACTCAGTTGCTCTAGTCTTGAAACAAGTTGTTAGAAATTGTAGAAGACTTCACAAAAGGATTCAAAGGCTTTCTTAGAATGTTAGAAAGAACTCTCAAACTTAACCCTCAAATATACCATGAATTAGAGTTATGAAATATAGTTTATGATAATGTTAGGAATGATTTTTGGTGTTTAGACGTAGCTTAGAGCAGTTAGAATTGAAAAGGTGCACTTTAAACAAACATAAACAGAGCAACCGGGGGTAAACTGGACGGGGCAAGCAAACCTGGGGCTATGGGTGGTGCAGAGAGATAGTCCCTGATGTATAGAGAAAGGTTTGAGGCACTTTGGCAGGTGCGCCGCACCAGGCCCCACTCTAGACATTCTATCGAACGTCCTTGCTTGTTTTCGCACCCTAACTCTCCTAAATCAAACGATTTTTTCCCCAATCAATTGGATTCTATTATTTAACTTTTTTACACTCATATATACTTAAAAAAACTCAAATGACTCAATTTAATCTAAACGATTCATCGAAAACCCAACACACCAAGATTTAGAATGAACCTCAAAAACACCAATCGAGAACTCATCAACAACTCTAATATTTAAAGTTTAAGAATGAAACTTTGCTGAAAAATAATATGTTGACGTGTGGGTGAACTAAACCAATACTATGGAATATTACATAGCTCTTATGGATTAAAACAATGGCAAAAATCCGCAACTAAACTCAAGAACGTTGACGAATGCCTTCATCCTTGCCTCTTTTCTCCTCTTTTTCGTTCTTGCCTCTTCTTGACCACTCAACTAAAACCCTAGGTAAATTTTAGGATCATAAAACTTAACATAAAAGTATTAACCCCTAAAATATTACTAAAAATGAATTAAATCTGATTGGGTAAGGAAAGGACCAAAATGCCCCTCACTTTTTTCGGTTAACTTTCCTTTACTGCACAACCTAACTTTAAAAGGTCAAATATCAGTAGTCCAAACTTGAAACCTAGAACACTCGGCAGCATTGAAAAGATAATTAAAAGATCGTTCCTATTGTACCTTTTAGCACACCTAACTAATCCTGTGCTAGGATTTATGATTGTTTCAAGTTAACCCAAAAATGATATTTAGCTTAACTTGCAAAATTTCAGATTTTTATAATTCCAATTTAATTTTTTTTGGAAGTCAAAGTTCTAAATCTAGTGAACTAACCTTAATACTTATGAAATTTATTAATTCCCTGGTGAAATCTCACTCACTATGATTAACAGCTAAAGCGTTAGTTCAAAAGAATTTCTGGGGTGTTACAATATCTCCCCCTTGAGATCATTGGTCCTCGAATGACGACTGACATCGGTATAAAACGGTTTGCTCTTACTAAGGTCTACGTCTAATGTCCAGTTCTTACTATATTCAAGATTAAATAAAATCTTTATGTTTTGATACAATACCTCTCTAGAGGGAATCTCATCTCAAACTATTACTCTTTACCACCACATTCAAGCTTAGTACTCTCACTACTTCATTATTAAAAGGTCCTCTAAAAAGATATCCCCCGAACTCTTTGGACTCATTACTATCTAATTCTCACCACTTGCCTTGCTTTTTAATCATATGATCTCCCCCTTAGGTATAAAGCTAACACTTGAATGTTATGGACCTATTACACATCTCTGTTTGGTGTACATTCTCCTAATGCTCTTTTTACTAGTGTGACGTAGCCACACTTCACTGCACTTTTCTAATGGTTAGGTTCTCTAACTTGTACCACTTATATCTATTGTAGATAATCACCTCAATTTATGACCTACTTTATGCCAAGTCTTCTAGATCAAATCTCAAGACTAACATCATCACCCTCATGTTGCCATTCCATTTATCATGACGCTCAATAAAAATTCAACCTTAATGTTTATTTTTAAGCCCAAATATCAAAATGATTGCTCGCTTACTAAACAATACCACAATAATTATATGGCAATTTGAAAACACTTTCCCACTAGGACTTTATGACAATTAGTCAATCCTTACCTCTCATTCTGCATACTCGAATTACTATCACATTCCACTCAAAACATAAGTACTAATTACTCACTTACTGCACATTATTTCTCAAATAACACCATCATCCTTTCAATACTATGAGGTTATCTTTTAAAAATTCATAATCCTTGATTAATATACCACATTATGAATACTCTGGCTCTTCCATATAGATTAACCACTTCATCTTTGTCATTTTTAACACGATGACAAATCATCATAGCCCCTTTTTGAGCTACAATAAACCTTACCTCTTATTATGGAATCTTAACAACTCAACACTTCTTAGTCTACCCCTAAGGGAAACCTCCTCATTATTAAATTATTAGGTGCATAACTATAGAAACATAGCTTCTTCAAAACAATATCTCCCTTTCTAGGATAACTATACCTTTGCATACTTTCCATTAACTCTGGGATCTTTCACTACTAGTGCTCATGATCTCATAACTCATGCTATTTTTTTGGTAAAAATTATACCTAATTCCTAAACGTACTTCCTAAAAAGAAACTCAGCTGAAACAACGCTTAAAGGAAACAGTAAAAATCACTTTTATCTCAAACTCATGATTTCAATGAATATGGGTGTGTTCCTTTAAAACAGAACACTCAATTTAGTCTTAGACTTCTCTTAAGCCCCTATTATGTCTCATAATTTCCTCAAGATTCTTGCTAAGAATTACTCATTTACTAAGGACTGAATCTTCTTTTCAATCAACTCTAGTATATGTAGTCAAATGAATATGAGAATGCAAGAGTTAGAAAATATCTCTCTGACATAGCTCTATTGCAAGACTAGAGTATGAAAGAAGGGAAACTTTAATTAAATGCCTATAGTACCTCATTCATAGTAGTGGGTCCCTCAAAACCATAAATAAGATCCTATTGAGATGTTTCATAGACTCCTTAGGACACTTAAGCTCTGTGCTCTGATACCATGTTTGTCGCCATCCGATTCTACCCCCTGGACATGGCCGACCATGAAGAAACTATTGGTGGTCCCCAATCCCTAATCCTGACTGACTACAAGCGGAAGAATAACTTAAGCATGCAAAAGCTAAGAAAGAATTAGAATGATTAAACACAATAACAATGCTCTTATCTCAAATGAAAACTTTGAATAATCAAATTAATATATTCAACTAGCCATAATTAGGAAATTTTAGTGTTTAAAACATTCAATAAAATAAATGAACAATACATACTTCTTAACTAAACTGACTACCCATGTAGCCTCTAAATGATGAAAGTCAGGTTAAGACCCACGACATCCTGACTAAACTTAAAAGTAAATGAAATCCTCCAAAAGAAAGGAGGCTCACCATAGCTTACTCAAACTCTTGGATGTATCAACAAATCTCCTGTTGATAATCATGAATATTTGTGAGAGAAGATGCAGGTCAACTGGCTCAGTACGCTGAATTTATGAGCACGTAAGGGGAAATCTAAATCATAAAATATAGGATTGAACTTAATAATATGGAAACATACTTGGCTCTTTTTAACTCAAATCAACTCAAGAATAATATAATTAAATCAAAGATTCGATATTTAAGGAATTGATACTCAACTAGAGATTGGAAACTCAACTCAAAGATAGGATATTCGACTTCCGATACTCATCTCAATATAAAGCTAGAATATGCATGCAATATCTAAAAAGATTTATAAAATAGTAAAATGAACTTAGTTCATTAAAGAAAATACAATAACAAGCTCAAATTTACTTGTCTAAGAAACTAATATAATTTCTGTTGGAGATTCTCTAATTGACAACTATCATTAAGAGCCTAAGTGAAGATATAATATTTTACCTCATGCTGCCAAGGACCATCATATGCCTTGTCATCTGTATAGGACCTTACTTTACTTAAAGCATCCCCACTTGCTTAACTCAAGGACTCAAAGACACTTCTTATCTCAATACTGTTCAACATATAGGGTTCATTAAGAATTATGGGCACAAACAACACGACTCAAAGGTTTCATGGATAACATGTAATAATGCAATGATTAGAAATATAAATTCAAATGGTTTAGAGACTTATTACTCAAGAATTAGGATTTGAAAAAGCTACTCATCTTAAAGGTATCAAGTAATTGGATATGATGCGGCTATTATGGGAATGAACGACTTGGCTCAAGGGTAAAAATAAGAAAATCATCTATATGACTCTTATCATTCTTATACTTACTTCATCGAAACATTATTCAAACAAATGGTTTATCTTAAGGCATTCACTAGTGAACTCAAAAGCTTTCTTGAACTCTACTAAGAACTCTCTCTCTCTAAAATGTGACTGATGAATTCAAGAGTTTTGGTTCATGACATGGGGGTCTCATAATGACAGGGTATACTTATGAATACATTCTCTTTGTTCTCATGTACTCACTTTGTCGAGTCTTGAAATAAACAAATAAAAATTGTAGAAGACTCCACAAAAGTACTCAAAGACTTTCTTATAATGTTTGAAAGAATTCTCAAACTTATCCCTCAAATCTACCTTGAATTAGAGTTATGAATACAAGGTTATAATTATGTTAGGAATGAATTTAGGTGTTTAGAGGTATCTTATAATATTTAGAATCAAAAAAGGGTTAAGGTGAACCTTAAATAAACTCAAACGGAGCAAGCGGGGGCAAATTGGATGGAGCAGGCAACACTGGGGATGTGGGTGGCGCGGGGCGCCAACCCCTGAATTACAAAGAATCGTTTGGGGTGCTCGGGCAGGTGCACCGCGCCAGGACCCAATCTATAAATTTTGTCGAACGTCCTTGCATATTTTCTCACTCTAACTCTTCTAAAATTGAACGGTTTCATTGGACCATTTAACCAATTCTAATATGACTTAAAAATGACACGACAAAATATGGGAAGTCACTACGCGTCGCGATGTCACCTCATAACCTTGGTTCTTGAAATTAATTTGAGACATAATGGTTCGTGATGGCCCCGCGTCACAGGGGAAAAATTCCCTTAAATTGCAAGTTGCGTGACGCGGATTTGCCTCCATTTTTTCGCTGCCTGACAGCTTTCTTAGCCAAAGTTGGGTCCTCTTTGGGGACCCTTGAAGTTGTTTTAGTATTAAGACACTTATGTTTCTTTCCTTTTCATTTGGATACTTTACATTGTAAATCCTATATGTGGAACTATTTCATTGATGTATGGGCTAGGCCCAATTTTATATACTCTTGTTAGATGTTTATTAGATGAGACATCTGTTTGAGACTATATTATATCTTATATACCTATATGCAATAAAATTAGAAGACTATGTAATCTTCCTATATGAAGGGTCTATGTATACTTAATATATATATTATGTGTATGTATAGGTCTATGAAAACCACAATGTAGAAGCATTGAAAAGTTTTAGATTTTTCAGCGTTTTTGACATATGAATTTAATGATGTAAGATAAGAGGCTAGTCCTAATCCTCAAAGTTGTCAAAGATGTCAGTTACGTCTAGGGGTGCTCTCCAAATGTGACAAACTTGCTATCAGAGCATGAGATTAAATATCTTTGGGTCGATGTCTCTCTCAACCACGTCTATGTATATTTGTACTTATAATTGTGAAGCACGCCACACATATGAATAGGAATCTATGTGATACATAGGAAACTCTAACTTTCCTGGAAGTCCAATATGGCCCATCTAGAGTATTACACTACACCATTTTCGGCCTACAGCAACACCACATAAGTGTAGCCTAAACTAGCAAAAAGTGTGGCCTTTGATAAAAGGCTACACTTTTGGACATTCAGCAACACTTTTTAGGAGCTGCCCAAAAGAAGCGTAACCTTTGACATTAGGCAACACTTTTTAAATGTTGCCATCTTTGGCTACACTAATAAAGCGTAGCCAAATAGGTATAAGGGCACGCTTTGAAGACTTGCATTAGCAACACCTATTTTTTGTTAGACTACACTTAAAAGCGTTGCCTTTTCAGATTTATTGGTCACACTTAAAAAGTGTTGCCTTTTATTGGTCATCTATTGCAACACTTTCAAAGTGTAACTTTTTATCTACCTAGAGCAACACTTACAAAGTGTAACTTCAACATTTATAAGCCTACATGTAGCACAAATATATATAATATATTTACATACATACAAGTGACCTAAAACACAAAATGAACTAATTAATCATTAAATT
This sequence comes from Solanum pennellii, assembly GCF_001406875.1. Lineage (NCBI taxonomy): Eukaryota > Viridiplantae > Streptophyta > Magnoliopsida > Solanales > Solanaceae > Solanum > Solanum pennellii. The sequence goes on from NC_028640.1 coordinate 38,788,793, forward strand.
GAAGCTATATATTTCAAATAAACTTCGAGAAATATTTCATGTACAACCAAAAGATAGTATGTGTTGTGTACATACCCATACTTATACATCAATATTCTAAATGTGTACACAATAAATCAAATATGTATTTAAACTTTTACAATAGTTCAAAAACTCTTCATCATCCACTTCAAATTTGATCACCTCCATTTCCCTACACAAATAAGATATTGGCAGTTATATAGAAGAGGTAAGAAGTTCAGATTGCAACAATATAGAGAGGCAAGAAATCCAGCAGTTACAGAAAATTAGATTGCATCTTTTGATGTTCAAAGAAGATGCCTACTTGTCTTTTGATGTTCAAAGTAGATGATCTTCCCTTAGGTGTCTAGAATTCCAAATGAGTTCAACAACAATGAATAATTGCATTAGGGTTCAAACTTCATAAGAAACAATATAAAATATTTGGTGTTATACAATAACCATGATGCACGCAAACTAACACGAACACTAAAGAAAAAAGGAATTAATGAGGAGACACAAACAATTAGATTCTCCTAATAATTATTTGTTTATTTGTTTGTAGTTATGGAAGCATGCCTTCTACTAGGATGTCAAAAGTTATGGTTATAACATGGATATTCTATATAATAAGAAAGAAAATAGACTTTACTGACAGAAATATTTATATATAGAAGCAGCAGTTACAGAAAACATTAACAACAAATCTGCAGATTGCAGATTCCATACCATGCCAATGTTCTATACAAATGCCAAAAAAACAGTGAAACAAAAGAAGCAAGACCTTAGCTCAATTTAAACCAAATACATTAACAACAACTAAAGAGAGACAAGTCCAGATTGTAGATTACAGCAGCAGCAAAAATTAAAGAAAATTAGATTAGTTTCCTTGTGTAGTTAATATGTTCCACACGATCAAACAAGGAAACTAAATCTGACATAGCAAAACTACACTTCAACCATACCAAACAAGCAAGATGAATAGTGGTCAAGAGAAACAAAACCTTAGCTCAATTCAAACCAAAGCCACTAACAATAAATTACCAATGATGAAATAGCAAAAACAATATATAAGTCAATAAGCAAGATCAAAGATCTGTTATACATACCCAATGCAAATACGTTTCTGAGTTCATAGGAAAATCAGAATTGATAACAACGTTAACTGCTTGAATATCAATTCCTCTAGTAAACAAATCTGTTCCATCAAGAAAGAACACAAAATTAAGAAATTTAATAATTAATCAATTTCAAATTTCAGCTGTAACGGAAAGCGTGACGGACCATCGTAGCCATGACGGTCCATCCTGCATGTTCGTCATGAAGATCAGAGAAGTAGCAGAAGAAACTTACAAGTATGGGACGACGGAGTCCACGACGGATCGTCGTAGCCATGACGGTCCGTCATGCATGTTCGTCATGAAGATCAGAGAAGTAGCAGAAGAAACTTGCAAGTATGGAATGACGGAGTCCACGACGGCCCGTTATGACCACGACGGATGACCACGACGGCCCGTCATGACCACGACGGTCCATGCTCCATGATAGTACTGTTGTTATGTACTTATATTTTTTTTATAATGGTAAAAACATTTTCACCAGAACATAAATCTATCATTTAGTATCACAGTTCATGGGTATTACAAATAATAACATGATAATTGTTCAAGGAAAGATCAAGTATCACAGTTCCACAAACTTTTGGGACATAGAATTCACTAAAGGAAATCACAAAGTATCAAAAAAATGAGTTTACAATTAATAATGATGGAGTTGGATAATAATTCGATTAAATCCCATCACATACAAACACAATATAAAAGATCTAGTCATAGAGAACTGAAGACATAATCTCGGATTGACAGCAAAAACATACATTAGGTCAACTTATCAAGAAAAATACAGATTATGTTGATGTAAGAAGAATCACAAAGTAGTATAAGTCTGCGTAATTCTAATTAAAATACAAATGTAATAACACTTACTGGAACATGATAGCCACATCCATGTAATATTCTATCCAAAGTGGCATGAAACAATTCAATACTAAATGCCGAGAAGGTGATATAAGTAGAACATGCTCTAACTTTACAAGGTACTTTATGTAGAATGGTTCAAATATAAGTAGATTTTCATAGATAAGGTTATTCTCAACGTCTGTCTAGATTTAGCAGAACTAGTATTTAATTGGATATAAGATACAGAGGATGAACAGAACAAATGATAATGGTGTTACCTTTCTCAAGATGTGATCTCGAAGGGGATAAAGCTTTCTCTTTGTGCACTTTTACTTGATGAAGTAAACTTGATAGCTACATCAGAAAGACACATCCTTCACTAACTGCATCAACAAGAGGAGTTAGTAACTAATATCCTGATTTACACGGATATGATGGTGATATCATCCTTAATCCCGGGTCAACCCATCAATCTATGGAAATAGGGCTAGAGGATACTGAATTACTAGTGGTTGTTCGATTGATGTAAAGATACATAGGATGAGTTGTAGCAATAAAAATTATGACGAACCTCAGAGCATATTTGTGAAAAAATTAACCAATGAGGCTTCTTCCCATCACATGGTAGAACAATTAACAACAATCTAATTTCAAATCCTTCACCACTAATTTAAAAGCCAGACTAGCCTTGGTCTTTTCCTCCAAGCCATCTAATTCCTTAATCCACTGATAAAGTAATAATTCAACTCAAATATAAGTTCTTACAAAAAGAAAGTTATTTGTGTGACTGTTCAATTTAATGCACTATAACTCTATTTTTTTAATAGAATGAGAACATAAAAACCAATAGATGATTATTGAGAAAATCATACTTGACCACCATCAACAACGAAACAGACAACTTCACAGCCATAGTTATCCCTGCAAAATGAAAAAGAATAATAAGAAACATATGAAAGGCCTGAACACATTGCATACATACCATGTAAATAATTGATTCACTTATAGTGGAAACTTATTTTGTCATTTTGATTATCATTGATTTTTATGTTTAACTTCCTGAATTACTTTGATAACATCCCAATAACCTATCAAAATTATCTTCATTTTAACAGAGCAAGATAAGGTCAAATATAGTAATTATCTGTAAGTTGAAGCTGTTTTCATTCCCTAAATTTCTTTTCCATTCATAAAAAATATAGTATTCTGATATTTTGACAAGCCTTTTCTCTTTCTACATAAACTTCAGAATTGGATATACGTTTCAAACATATCAGGTTACAGAGTTCCCATCTTGTAAGACTTACATACAAGATAAATTTCATGCTTATAATCCTAACACAAAAGAAATTATCAAGTAAAGAATCATCCCTAATCAGCCCATTTGTACTTATTTAGTGATAAATGTTCAGGGTAATACAACTACGAGCCAGACACCAAAAAATCTATCGACAACACAAAAATATCAAAACCCTGAATCTAAAATTGACTTTCAAAGATATAATTTCTTACCTAATAAACCCTATTTAAACAAAATCATTTCAATGTGATGAAGTTTCTGTGAGAATATGAAGGAACAACTCAATCTGGGAATGATTCAACGAGAATATGATGGAACAACCTCTTCACTGGGAACAACTTTTCAGCGAGGTATAACCTTAAGCGAGGGAAGCTTTTGAGCAAGATTTGACTGATAAACCTCTTCAAAGTGAACAAATCTTCATCTCTTTAACAAGAAATTACATATGCAAACAGTGCTCTTCAGATTGAAATCATGTTCTTCATAGATATGGAGACCGTGTTCTTCAATTTGGGGAAAAGAGTTTTAATGTTTTATTAATAATTTTTTCAAATAGAAATGGGAGGGAGAGTTAAAAATGTTTGGAGGGAATATAATATTTTAGTGAAAATTTTAAGGCCACACGTATAATGTGTTGTATTTTCAATTGTAAAAATAAAACACTTTAGAAGTGTGGCCATATATATAAATAGGTGTTGTCAATTATATCAATATTTAACAACACTTATAAAGTGTAACTTATACGAATAAAGATTACACTTTTGAAGTGTTGCCAATGTTATCGTAGCTAAAAGTTAAAAACTCTGGAAACACTTTAAAAGCGTTCCCAAAACTACTTTTGGCAACACTTTACAAACGTAGTCCAAAATAAGTGTGGCTGTAGACCTTAAATGGTGTAGTGTTAGCGATATGTACTTTTGCATCTAATTCTTTTATTATGAAAATAGGCAATGAATACTCGAAGGAATGTGGCACTAAGACATGAAGATGAGATTTCCAATGCGGGAGTTCCTCCCCGTGGTGATCAAGTTCCTTCTCTTAAAGAAGAGGTTAATGATGACCAAGCTCTGGTCGATTCTCCTCTGATGGAGGGTTCCATCCAAGATGCTCTTTTTCCAAATGGACCAAGCCATTACTACCTAAGCATAAGCCGCCACTACTCAAGATTATCCATAACAATGCAAGATAATTGGGAGGTTGTACCCCGAGAAAACCAACAAGTTGCTACCATGGTCTCGCGTCTAAAGGATTTCACTAGAATGAATACCCCTACTTTTTATCGGTCCAAGGTTTAAGAAGACCCTCATGATTTCATTTAAGAAATCTTCAAGATCCTTTATGATATTGGGTTGACTACAAGTGAGAAGGCTGAGTTTTTTTGGTTGTGGTAAAACTTGACACAACGTTCGAGATTGCCCAAAATTGAGGGGGCAAGACCAGGGTAGTGGTCAAACTCAAGAAAGTCATTTTAATAATGCTCTAAATAAGAACATATTTTATGCTTTCATCTCTAGGGGTGCGTAAGAGACTTCTCCCAACGTTGTGATCGGTATGTTGAAAGTCTTTTCCATTGATATATATGTTTTACTTGATTCGGGCACTACATTATCTTTTGTTACTTCCTTGATAGCTAAGAAATTTGATATCTTACTCTATATTTAAGATGAACCTTTTATCGTATCTACATAAGTGGGGAATCGGTTGTTGCCAAGTGGGTTTATAGAAATTGTCCTATAATATTTCCCAATAGAGTAATTTATGTTGAAGTAGTAGAACTTGATATGTTGGATTTTGATGTCATATTGGGTATGGATTGGTTGCATGCTTGCTTTGCCTCTATATATTACAGAACAAGGGTGGTGAAATTTAACTTTCCAAATGAACCCTCTCTAGACTGGAAGGGGGGAAATTCTATTCATAGAGGTCATATGATCTCTTGTTTAAAGTCTTGTAAAATGATCTCTAAAGGGTGTTTATACCATATAATAAGAGTCCAAGATTTAGAGTCCGAATTCCTCCAATTGAGTTGGTCCCATAGTAAGGGAATTTCCGGAGGTCTTTCCTAATGATCTTCCTAATATTACTCCTAAACGGGAATTTGATTTTGGTATCTACTTGTTAATGGATACAAATCCCATTTCAACTCCTCCTTATCGTATGGCTTCGGCCGAATTGAAAGAGTTGAAGGCTCAACTCAAATATTTACTAGACAAAGGCTTCATTAGACCTAGTATTTCTCCATAGGGTGCTTCGATATACTTTGAGAAGAAAAAGAATTGTTCCTTTAGAATGTGTATGGATTATCGCCAACTCAATAAAGTCACTATTAATAACAAGTATCCTCTCCCTTGGATTGACAACTTACTTGATCAACTTAAAGGGGCAAGCTACTTTTCTAAGATTGACTTGAGATCGGGGCATCACCAACTGAGGGTAAAATGTGAGGATATACCAAAAATGGCATTTCAAACTTGATATTGTCATTATGAGTTGTTATTAATGTCCTTTGGTCTGACGAATGACGCGGCGGTATTTATGGTTCTCATGAATACGGTGTTTTGAAGTTACCTAGATTCATTTATCATTGTCTTCATTGACGAAATCTTGGTATATTCGAAAAATGAGGGTGATCACATGGACCATTTGAGGGTTGTGTTGCAAATTGTTAAGGAGAACAAATAATTTGCATGTAACACCCCTAAAAATGCCTATGTTAATGTGTCTAGAATGCCTACGATTAGACCGGGTTCACATGGATTGATGCGCGTAGAACAAGACCTTTGAACCCTTACTACAGCCAAGTAAACTTACTTGGGCAGTTATTTGTGCTAGGAATATTTAGGTCCATCGATGTAGGGCTCCCGAATATGAATATTTACTCGGATGAGTCTTTATTAGACTTAAAATGGGAAATCCTAACTTTGGAGGGTCTAGGGATAAAATGGTCTTTTTCAAGGATAAGGGTAGTATGGTAATTACCGTAAACATATAATTAATTATTTTAATTGATAAGGTGGAGGGGAATTTCGGGGAAAGAGGGCCAAATATTAGCTCTTACAGTGAAGTCTTGCTCCACGCCGGTTCGAACCTAGGTGGAAGAAATAATTTAAATTGTTTTTTATTTATGTTGGTAAATTAAAGTAATGAATTAATATCTATTATTTATTGGATGATTTAATATAAAAGGGAAATCATATTTTTTTTTAATAATATAAACCTTATTCGACTAAGTCCTAAACTTGAATCCTAAGCCTAAGGTAACTCTCGCCTCTCACATCTATCTCACTTTCACGTTCAATCTCTCTTATCCCATTCACGTTTCTCTCTGCCAAATAACATTCAAGAACAGAAAATTTACCAAGGTTCTTAACACTTAAAGAACCCACACGAATATATATGAAAAACAAACGTTAATCAATCACGTAGGCAAAGAGAAGGTTTTTCGTTGAGTGGGGTGTTGAACTTTTGGTGTTGAACGTGTGTTTGGAGAATTTTTTGGGCAGCAATTCGAGGTTTGAACGTGAAAAAGGTATGGGTTCTCTTATCTCCTTGTCCCTTTCCCAAGAGACCCCTAAGGTTCAGATGAATCTATTCCGAAAACTAAGGTTGTTCCCCGTTGCATGTTCCTATCACTAGCTACCAAAGATTATTAGTTTGGGTATGTTTACTGGTAGATATTAGGGTGCGTTGCTTTTTTCTGATGAATATGTTCACGTGTACAAAGGTATGTAAATCGTGATGTTCATATGAAGTGTAATGTGGCTGAATTGGGTAATAAACTCTTGGCTAATTGAATCCATGAAAATGCACCTAAAACGTTCTAAATGAACTATGAAACTCTAAAAGAACTAATGTGTAACTTGATAAAAATATGCTGAAGAAAAACAATAAAATTTCCAGTTTCAAATAATGAGTTCCGGTCAATTGAAGAGGGTTCTAGATGTTGTGAAAAAATTAATCAAAAAACGTGAGGTCATGGAGGATTGAACCCGTGACCTCACCATGTTAAAACCCATAAAATAAAGAACTAAAACGGAATGTGGCGAAGGGGATTCAAACCATGGTCTTGGATGGAAAATAAAGTATAAAAATAAGAAATGAGAGGAATGGGATTCGAACCCACAACCTCTCGGTCAAGCTTAAGGATAAATGAAAAGAAAATAACTGTGAGACACGGGAATCGAACCCATGACCTCTAGGCGGAAAAAGAAAGTTAAATGAAAAATAAAGTGAGGTTGTGGGGATTCGATCCCACAACCTCATGGTCAACTCGAAGAAGCCATGGCAAATGAAATTAAAATAAAAAGGGGTTGTGAGGGTTCGATGCTACAACCCCTCGGCACTGAAAGAGAAAATGTTAATAAAAGAAATTAAAAGAAAATGAAGGCATTGTGGATTGATCTTGGGTCCCAAGCCGTGTGGACCAAAATAAAATAAATAAATAAATTTAGTATTGTCCAAGGGATTCGAAACCGGGTTCCCTTAACCAAATTCCGTATTGATACACAAGTCATACATAAATTAAATATTAAAGAATAATATTTCCTACTTAGATCGAAATTGAGATCTTGGCATACATAGAAGATGCATAAGTCTTATACCACATAACCATAGCAAGATATGAATCACTTAAACGAACTATGAATGAAGCCTCATGGCTTGTATGTATAGACCCATAAGTCTAGCATACATTTAAAAATAAGTGAACATAAGATGTATCTAATGAAATGATATAAACCTTGACGAGTGTAAAACACAATAATGGCCAACTACATTGGCACATGATGAAATGAACAATTAAATAATGAAATGAACAAGGAAATGAAAAGATGAAAAGATGAAACCCTAGAAGGGTTAAGTAAGAGTGTGAAACACCCTAAATGGACAAGTGCATTGGCATATGATGAAATAAACATTCACGTAAAAAGGGGTGAGTAATTATGAAGAGAAAATGTGCTAATGTTAATGAATGTGGTGACAACATGATATGAAGATAATTTAAAAGATGAGAGCAATCTCAAATGAGCCTAAGTAAATGTTACAAAAATGTACTCACCTATGAGAGTGTTAAGTTAACGAAGAGACAAGTCTCCATGAACACTCTAGTGAAAGTATTGAGATTAACACACATAATACTAACGATGAGATGAGAAATCATCTATTGAGCTACGATGTCCTCATACTAGAAGAAAGCTTCCATGACGTATGAGTTGAATGTTATGGAACTTTATGCTGAGCACCGATAGACTAGCTATGAGCAGTGATGCCTTCTTTCGGTAAAGGTTGAGGTTACCATAACTCTCATGAGATGAGACTGTCCGGCATGCCGATTATGGGTCTCCTTATATCTCCTATTCTTTGAACCTTTACTGCCAATATGGGGATCTGGCGGGGTTCAATTCCCATGTACGCTAGAATGTTTTGGGTCACTTTGGACGGTGATTCCATCTCTTTTCGGTGTGGGGGAGACACTGGATTTCATGATGCTCACATGATTTATGTCAGTTAAATTTAAAGTTCCCAATGAATGAATGAGTCCAACCTCAGCTGATACACATAAAAAAATGAGTGATACCAAAGGTATTAGGATAGGATAATCAAGAGGTGAGCTAGACTCAAGTAATGATAATAGGTAAATCTTTATCATGCACGACGAACCCGATGAAAGTTGTAAACTATATCCTAGGTATAGGTGGTGTTCACACTAGCCTATGAATGAAATGAAATCAAGTATGTATGAATTAATGAAGCAGACTATGTGTTTTCTAAAGAAGTCTCCCTAGTTAAGGTCCCATATGTTGAGCCTTTATTTTTGTGAAGTCTTGATGTAAAGTCCATGATCCCAATGTCTCATGGCGTATGAATGAATTATATGAAAGATATTATATGCTATACGCAATATGTTATGTTCTATATGCAATATGTTATGTGCTATGTGTAAGATGTTATGTGTTATGTGCAATATGATAAGTATGGTGATGCACGTTACTCTCTTGGCATGACTTTCCTAATCCAAATTTTGCAAGTCCACTGACTTTCCTAATCCCATTTTGGCAAGTACACTAACTTGACTTTCCATAATCATGTTGTTAGGAAAGAGTTGTTCTTACTCATGCATGTTCTTGGTGTGTGCTTGCATATACCCATACTTTGTACAAGTGTGTACTAATCCCATACAACTTGACAAATTTAGGTGCAGCCACAAGTGGACGCTAGAGTTTACAAGTTGATGTTGCATCTATCTAGACGTGGAGCTTTCATCCGTACTTGGTGGTCCCTCATGCTTTCAATGATGTCTACCATTATCTAAATTTAATGTATGCTATAGCGGAAGATCTTGTTCCACTAGTGTTTCTTTCCACTTTTGTTGAGACTTTTTATTGGTGTTGTTTTTGCAAGAATACGTTTTAAAAATTATGAACTGTTTCTTTCATTTGATTATCTCTATATTAGATGGTTTATTTGTGCACGCCTATGATATTAAGTTTATGATGTTTAGCATGAAATAAAAAAAAGTTCAAATTTTCCGCTAAAACAAATCTAGATGAAGTAAGAATGACTGACGTTTGTAGGCTTGTATGAAACATGTGAGAGGTCAATGATGTCGGTCTCATCTGGGTCTAGATTCTGTTCGTGACAAAGTTGGTATAAGAGCGCTAGGTGAAATTACATGCATAATAAGTTCACATCAACCACAGAGTAGTTTGTAAGTCAAGGTAGTGAAGTGCACCACTATCCTTAATTATAGACTGCATGATGCGTAGGAAAATTTCCCTTCTTCTGTTCTTATCATTCCTTTCCTAATTTTGGTTTCTCGATGTTATGAGCATGTCTAACATCAGTCCTTGTCGTTTATAGAGAATGAATATTAGGAGAACAATTGGCCAGAGGAGAGGAGGAGCAGCTACTGGGAGAAATCAGGTTCCACCCCAGTATCCAGTTGAAGGAGTGGCTATGCCGGTTAATCCTGTTGGGTTGACTGATGGTGAGGTGAGGGCATCTCTGGCCCAGATGGCATAGGCCATCACTATACAGGACAAGGCCATGACTTACCAGGTCAACCGACAGAACATTCATAGGGAGAACACACTAGTTCGCAGTATGGATGATAGGCTAAAAGAATTTACGAGGATGAATCCTCATATTTTCAAAGGTTCTAAGACTTTGGAGGATCCTCGGGAGTTTGTGTATGAGGTGCATAAGATCTTGGTGGCTATGGGGGCAACAAGTATTGAGAAAGCAGTGTTGACTTCCTATCAATTCAAGGATGTTGCCCAGACTTCGTGCAAGATGTCGCAAGACGGCGGAGTTTTGGGTGGAGTTCCGATCATTTCGGAGCTGTTTAAGACAGCCTTTCTAGAGAGATTGTTTCCCATAGCGATGAGGGAAACCAAGGTTGAAGAGTTTATCAACCTTAAAAAGGGATCCATGACAGTCAGCTATTATTGCCTAAAGTTTGTCAAATTGTCCAGGTATGCTACTTCCCTTGTCTCTAACCGAAGGGATGAGATGAGCAGGTTCCTCACAAGAATCAATGGAGATTTGGAGGAGGATTGTCAGTCTGCGACACTCCACGATAACATGGACCTCTCCAAGTTAATGGTACATGTCCAGCAAGTAGAGGAGAGCCAGAATAATATGGGCATCCACGATGCTAGGAGTCCTAAGCCTCAAGATCAGGCAGGTTCTAGTAACGGAGGCAATAAAAAAAACAACTTTGGTGTCCGTGAGCAGCCTAGATTCAAAAAGGGGCAACAGAGTTCAGGGAACTGTAACTCTCGGAGGTGTACAACACCTAGAGGAGGCAGATTCGAGCTCAGGAAGGGCAATGGAGGTGAGATGCAGTGTCCCAGAAAGGGCTCTGCTAAGTGTGGTCGTACACACATTGGAGAGTGCAGACATGACAATAGTTCCTGCTTCTGTTGCGGTAAGAGCGACTGCCCACAGAAAAGAGGTCAGACTTGAGGTAATGCTCAGCCTATGCCTAATCCACAGGATGCAGCAGCAGCCGAGCCTCCTAAGAGAAACAGGTTCTGCGCCCTTAAGGGCAAGGAGGAGCAGGAGAAATCCGCTAATCTGGTCACAGGTAAGCTGCAAGTATTCTCAACTTCTGTTTTTGCTTTACTTGATCCAGGGTCTACGCTTTCCTTTGTAACTCCTTTGCTTTCTCTCACTTTTAATATATTGCCTGAATTTCTGCATGATCCTATAGTGCTTAGAACACTTTTAGGAAAAAATGTCAGAACTGATAGAGTTTACTGGGATTGCCCAATAGTTGTAAGTGGTAAGACTATGTGTGCAGACTTTGTTGAGTTATCTATGCATGATTTTGATGTTATTCTTTGCATGGACTGCTTCATAGTTGTTATGCTTGTATGGATTGCCGTTGTAGGTTTGTGAGATTTCATTTCCCTAATGAAGAACAGATAGTTTGGGAGGGGTACAACTCGAGTCGTCCTAATACCTTTATTTAAAATCATAAGGCTAATAAAATGACGTACAAGGTGTTATTATTTCATATTGTGAGTGTCAATTATTTAGATCATGACATTACTTCCATAGATTCAGTGCCTGTAGCGAATGAGTTCCAAGATTTCCTTATGGTTTGCGTAGAGTTCCTCCCCCTCGAGAGATTGACTTTTGTATCGACTTAGAACCCGATACTAAACCAATTTCAATTCCTCCTTACAGAATTGCTCTAGCTGAACTCAAAGAGTTGAATCTACAATTAAATATCTTACTGATAAGGGTTTCATTCAGCCGAGGAAATCCCCTTGGGGAACTCCAGTGTTGTTTTTAGAAAATAAAGATGGAACCATTAGAATGTGTATCGAATATCAGCAGCTCAACATAGTCCCTATCAATTATAAGTATCCACTTCCCAGAACAGATGACTTGTTTGACCAACTCCAAGGGTCTAGTTTCTTATCGAAGGTTGATCTTCATGTAGGGTACTATCAGCTTAGGTAAGGGATGAAGATGTTCCAAAGACAGTCTTTCATACCCGTTATGGTCATTACTATCTTATCGTCATTACATTTGGTCTCACTAATGTACCTGCTGCATTTATGGCTCTCATGAACAAAGTCTTACATGAATACCTTGTCTCTTTCATCATAGTATTCATTGATGACATTCTCAACTACTCTCAGATCAAGGAGTAGCATGAACAACATTTGAGACTAACCTTGCAGGTAATTAGAAAACATTAGTTGTATGCCAAATTTAGAAAGTTTGAATTCTGGCTTAGATCAGCTACCTTCCTGGGTCATTTTGTGTCTGACAAAGGTGTGGAGGTAGATCCCTGGAAGACTAAGGTTGTTAAGAACTGGCAAAAACCTCTTTCTCCCACAGATATCCATAGCTTCTTGGGATTGGCTTGTTACCACCACAGGTTCGTGGAGGGTATTTCCTCCATTGCTGCCTCACTGACAGCTTTGACTAAGAAGAAGTCCAAGTTTGAATGACGGAGACTTGTAAGGAGAGTTTCCAGGAGCTCAAGGACATGCTCACTTCAGCCCCGGTTCTTACTTTGCCTAAGTGTGATGAGAATTACACTGTGTATTGTGATGCATCTAGGGTTGGTTTGGGTTGTGTTCTTATGCAGGGTGGAAAGGTAAAAGATTATGCGTCCAGACAACTAAAGGTTCATGAGAAGAGTTATCCCACTCATGACCTGGAGTTGGCAGCTGTGGTGTTCGCACTTATATGTGGAGGCACTACTTATATGGAGTGCATGTGGATGTGTTCACAGACCACAAAAGTCTTCAGTATGTTTTCATATAGAGGGAGTTGAATCTACGTCAGCGGAGGTTGTTGGAGCTGTTGAAAGACTATGACATGAATGTCCACTACCATCTAGGTAAGGATAATGTTGTAGCTTATGATTTGAGTATGACGAGCATGGAAAGTAAAACCCACGTTGAAGATAAGAAAAAGGAGTTGGTGAAAGATATACACAGACCGGACAGACTGGGTGTGCGGTTAGTTGACTCTACTAGTTGGGGTGTTTCAGTTCATCCTAGTTCTGAATCACCCTTAGTAGTTGAATTCAAGGAGAGTGAGCATCTTCATCATTTGTTGATGGAGCTGAAGGACTCAGTGTTGCTTAAGATGAATGAGTCTTTTGCTTTAGGAGATGACGGAATACTTAGGAACAAGGAAAGACTGTGTGTACCAGATGTGGATGATTTGCAGACCAGGATCATTGTAGAGATTCATGTTTCGAGATAGTCCATACATCAATGTTCCACCAAGATGTATTATGATCTTAAATAGATCTATTGGTGGGATGGAATCAAGAAGGACATTGCAGATTATGTGGCCAAGTGTCCTAATTGTCAACATGTTAAGGCAGAACATCTTAAGCCTGACGGTCGTACTCAGATAATTGAGATTCCAACATAGAAATGGGAAGCCATTAATATGGACTTCGTGGTTGGTCTTCCGAAGACTTGGAGGAATCATGACTTCATATGGATTATTGTGGACAGGATGACTACGTCTGCCCACTTTATCCCTGTGAACTCTACTTACAGAGGTGAGTATTATCTGAAACCGTACATTGATGATATTGTGAGATGACACGGTATTCCTTTGTCTGTCATTTCACATAGAGGAGCTCAGTTCACTTCACATTTCTGGAGATCCTCCTGGAAAAGCTTAGGCACGCAGGTGAAGCTTAGTACTGACTTTTATCCTCAAATTGATGGGCAGACAGAGCACACCATTCAGACATTGGAGGACATTCTAAGGGTGTGTATGATTGAATTCAAGGGTATTTGGGAGGACCATCTACTTTTGATAGAGTTCTCGTATAATAATAGCTATCACTCCAGCATTAGGATGGCACCGTTTGAAGCACTGTATGGTAGAAGGTGTAGCTCTCCATTTGGGTGGTTCAAGGTTGGAGATTCATCCATTTGTTGTCCAGAGATCATTCATGAGGCCTTAGAGAAGGTCAGGGTGATTACGGACAAGTTGGTTACTTCTTACAGTCGGCAGAAGTCGTATGCAGACAACAGAAAACGGCCCTTAGAGTTTGATGTTGGTGACCAGTCTATTTGAAGATATCCCCTATGAAGGGGGTGATGAGGTTTGGCAGGACGTGGAAGTTGAGTCCGAGGTATATTGGGACATTGAGATCCTACAGCGTGTGGGAGAGGTGGCCTATGAGTTGGCATTTCCTACAGAACTAGCTTCTGTTCATCCAGTCTTTCATCTCTCTATGTTAAAGAAGTGCCTAGTTGATCCATCATCGATTCTACCTGTTGAAGGTTTAGGGGTTGATAAAAAATTTTCCTATGAGGACGTACCGTTTAAGATTTTAGACAGACTGTTCAAGGGGCTAAGGAACAAGGGGATTGCCACAGTGAAGGTAGTATGGAGGAATCATCTTTTTTAGGGTGTTACGTGGGAGGCTGAGGCCAATATGAGATCCCACTACCCCTATATTTTCAGGTCGTGAGGTTAGACTTCCTACTCTTTAGTCTAAGTTTCCTTATCTCTCCATTGTTACTTGCTATTGCTTGATTGTGTATAGTAACTATGTTATGTTTTGACTAGCATTATGTGAAATAGTTAGTAGTGTCATTCGCGGATGAATGTTCCTAAGGGGGGATAATCTAACACCCCTAAAAATGGCTATGCTAAATAATGTCTAATGTGACTAGAATGCCTATGATTAGACCAGGTTCACACGGATTGATGCGCATAGAACCAGACCTCTAATCCCTTACGACAGCCAAGACAACTAACTTGGGGAGTTATTTTATCTAGGAAAGGTTGGGTCCAACCATGTAGGGCTCCCGAATATGAAGATTTACTCGGATGAGTATTTATCGGAGTTAAACAGGGGAAATCTTAAGTTTTTAGGTTCTAGGGGTAAAATGGTCTTTTTCCAGGCTAAACGTAGATCATAATTACCCTAAATATATAAATAATTATTTCATTAATAAGGTGAAGGGAAATTTTGGAGAGAGAGGACCAAAAATTGTCTCTTAAAGTGAAGTCTTGCTCTACCCCGGTTCGAACCTAGGTGGAAGCAATGATTTAAATTGTTTTTTATTGCAGTTGGTAAATTAGTGTAATTAATTATTATTTATTATTTATTGGCTGATTAAAATAAAAGGGAAATCATATTTTTTGTTTTTTTTAACTAAATTAACTTTATTTGACTAAGTCCTAAACTAGACTCTTAATCCTAAGGTAACTATCTCCTCTCACGTCTATCTCACTTTCACGTTCAATCTATCTTCTCCCATTCACGTTTCTCTCTGCCAAATAACATTCAAGATAAAAAATTTACCAAGGTTCTTCACACTTGAATAACTCACATGAAAATATAAGAAAAAAAAACGTTAATCAATCATGTAGGCAATGAGAAGGTTTTCCGTCGAGTGGGGTGTTGAACTTTCGATGTTAGACGTGTTTTTGGAGATGTTTTGGGCAGAAAGTCAAGGTTTGAACGTCAAAAAGGTATGGGTTCTCTTCTCCCTTGGTCCCTTTCCCAAGATACGCCTTAGTAAAAAGTGAATAGAAAATAATTGTGAGGCGTGGGAATCGAACCCACGACCTCTATGCGGAAAACGAGAGTAAAATTAAAAATAAAGTAAGGTTGTGGCGGTTCGATCCCACAGCCTCATGGTCAACTCGAAGAAGCCATGGAAAAAGAAATTAAAATAAAAAGGGTATGTAGGGGTTCGATCCCATAACCCCTCGACCAAGAAAGAGAAAATGTGAATAAAAGAAATTAAAAGAAAATAAAGGCGTTGGGGCTTGATCTTTGGTCCCCAAGCCATGTGGACCAAAAAAAATAAATGAAAAATGTATATGTTGTCCAGGGGATTCAAAATCGGGTTCCCTTGCCAAAATTACATATTGATACATATGTCATACGTGAGATAAATATTCAAGAATAATGCTTCCTACTTAGATCGAAATCGAGATCTTGGCATACATATAAGATGCATAAGTCTTGTACCACATAAACTTAGGAAGATATGAATCACTTAAACGGACTATAGACGAAGCCTTATGGTATGTATGTATAGTCCTAGAAATCTAGCATACGTGTAAAAATAAGTGAACCTAAGATGTATGTAATTAAATGATGAAATGAGTAATGAAATGATGTAACCCTAGAAGGGTTAAGTAAGAGTGTAAAACTAACTAAATGGACAAGTGAATTAGCACATGATGAAATGAACAATGAAATAATGAAATGAACAAGCAAATGGTGAAACGAACAATGAAAAGATGAAACCCTACCAGGGTTAAGTAAGAGTGTGAAACACACTAAATGGACAAGTTCATTGGCATATGATGAAATGAACATTCACGTAAAAACGGGTGAGTAATTATGAAGAGCAAATGTGCTAATGTTAATGAATATAGTGACAACATGATAAGAGGCTAATTTAAAATATGAGAGCAATCTCAAATGAGCCTATGTAAATGTTACCAAAACGTAATCACCGATGAGAGTGTGAGGTTCACAAAGAGACCAGTCTCTATGAACACTCTATTGAAAGTATTGAGATTAACACACTTAATACTAACGACGAGATGGAAAATCATCTATTGAGATATGATGTCCTCATACTAGAAGCCAACTTCCATGACGTATGAGTAGAATGTAATGGAACTTTATGCTGAGCATCGATAGACTAGCTATGAGTGGTGATTCCTTCTTTTGGGAAGGGCGGAGGGACACGTAACTCTCATGGGTAGTAGAGACTTTCCAGCATGTCGGGTATGGGTCTCATTATATCTCCTAGTCTTTGAACAAATAGTGCCAATATAGGGATCTTGCAGGTTTAATTCCCATATACGCTAGCATGTTCTGGGTTACTTTGGCCGGTGATTCCACCTCTTTTCGGTGTGGGGGGGACACTGGATTTTATGATGCTCACATGATATATGTCGTTTAAAGTTAAAGTTCCCAATGAATGAATGAGGCCAGCCTCAAATGATGCACATAATGAAATGAATGATACCTAAGGTATTAGGATAGCATAATCAAGAGGTGAGCTAGACTCAAGTAATGATACTAGGTCATACTTTATCATTGCACAGCGAACCTGATGAAAGTCTCAAACTACATCATAGGTATAGGTGGTTTTAACAATAGCCTATGGATGAAATGAAATGAAATACATATGAATGAATAAAGCAGACTCTGTTTTTTATAAAGAAGGCTCCCTAGTTGAGGTCCCATATGTTGAGCCTTTATTTTTGTAAAGTCTTGATGTCAAGTCTATGATCCCAAAGTCTCATGACGTATGAATGAATGATATGAAAGATGTTATGTGCTATACACAATATGTTATGTTCTACATGCAATATGTTGTGTGCTATGTGTAAGATGTTATGTGTTGTGTGCCATATGATAAGTATGATGATGGATGTTACTCTAATGGCATGACTTTCTTAATGCAAATTTTGCAATTCCACAGACTTTCCTAATCCCATTGTGGCAAGTCCAGTGACTTGACTTTCCATAATCATATTGTTAGGAAAGAGCTGTTCTTACTCATGCATGTCCTTGGTGTGTGCTTGCATATACCCATACTTAGTACAAGTATGTACTTATCCCATACGATTCTACAATTTTAGGTGCAGGGACAGGTGGAGGCTAGAGCTTACAGGTTGACGTTTCATCTATCCGGACATGAAGCTTTCATCCAGACTTTGTAGGCCCTCATGCTTTCAAGGATGTCTACCGTTATTTTCTAGCTTACATGTAGGCTATCGCTAGTGTAACATGTTCCAATAGTGTTTCTTTCTACTTTTGTTCAGTCTTTGTATTGGTGTCATTTTGGCAAGAACACGTTTAAAGAAATTATGAACTATTTCTTTCATTTGATTATCTTTATATTAGATGTTTGATTTGTGAACGCCCATGATGTTAAGTTTAAGATGTTTAGCATGAAATAAGAAATAAAAAGTTATAATTTTCCGCTAATTAACCTAGATGAAGTAGGAATAGCGTAGGTAGGCTTGTCTGCGACCTCTGAAAGGTCAATGACACCGGCTTTGTCTAGGGTCTAGATTTCGGTTGTGACATTGCCAAGTATATAAATTGTGAGTTTTGGTTGAGGTCAGTAGCGTTTTTTGGTCATATAATCTTTAATTAGGGAGCTGAGGTGAGAAATTGGCCTAGACCACTGACTCCAATCGATATTAGGAGTTTCTTGAGTCCAGCGAGTTATTATCGGAGATTTGTGGATGGTTTTGCATCCATTGCATATCCCTTGACTACGTTGACCCAAACGAGTAAGAACTTTGAGTGGTGGGAGGTGTGTGCAAGAAGCTTCCAAATATTGAAAGATAGGCTTACTTCCACTCCGGTGTTGACTTTACTAGAAGGTACAAACGGATTTGTTGTATATTGTGATGCATTCTGAATGAGTTTAGGATATGTGCTCATGCAAAATGTGAAAGTAATAGCATATGCTTCTAGACAACTTAATGTGCATGAGAGAAATTATCGAACTTATGATTGAGTTACCAGACGTGGTATTTGCCTTAAAACTATGGAGGCATTACATGTATCGTGTCCAGGTTGATGTGTATACCGACCACAAGAGTCTTCAATATGTTTTTTTCTCAAAAGGAGTTAAATCTCCGACAAAAGGGGTGGTTGAAATTGTTGAAATATTACGACATGAGTATCCTCTCTCACCCCGACAAGGTTAATGTGGTTGCAGATGCTCTAAGTGGTATGACCGTGGGTAATGTGTCTCATGTAGATTATGCAAAGAAAGAACTAGTAAAGGATGTTCATAGGTTGGCTAGGTTGGATGTGAGGTTGTAAGATTCTCGGAATGGTGGTTTTATGGTCCATCATAAAACCGAGTCATCTTTGGTAGTTGAGGTGAAGTCCAAACAACACCTTGATCAACAACTGATGGAGTTAATGAAATCGGTTATTGACCAGCTTAACGAGTCATTCTCCTTGGGGGGGGATAGTGTCTTGAGGTATCAAGGAAGGTTGTGTATTCCCAATGTAGAAGATTTGATGAACCGGATCTTTGAGGAAGCACATGGGTCCCATTACTCCATTTATATGGGTTCGACAAAAATGTACCATGAACTTAGGGAAGTATTTTGGTGGGAACTTTTGAAAAAGGACATAGAGGAATTTGTTGCCAAGTGTCCAAATTGCCTACAAATGAAAGCACAACATCAAAAGTTGGGTTGTATACCACATGAAATCTAAGTTCCTACTTGGAAGTGGTAAGACATAAATATGGATTTTGTGGTAGGTTTACCTCGGACAGAAAAGCAATATGACTGTATATGGGTGGTTGTGGATAGGTTGACCAAATCCGCTAATTTCATTCCTATCAAGTGTACCTATTCATTTGAAGATTATGCAAGGATCTTCAGAGATAATATTGTGTGTCCCCATGGTATTCCATTATCCATCATATCGGATTGGGGTGAAAAATTCACATTTAGGTTATGCAGGTCATTCTATTAAGGGTTGGGTACTAAGGTGAAGCTAACCACTGCTTTCATACCCAAATGGATGGTCAAGTGGAGCATAATATTCAAACCCTTGAGTTTATTAATAGGGCTCTTATTATTGATTTCAAGGTTAATTGGGATAAGCATTTTGGGTGGAGTTTTCTTACAATAATATTTTCCATTAATCCATATCCATGGCTCCTTATGAAGCCTTGTATGTTAGGTGGTGTACGTCTCCTATTGGACTGTTTGAAGTGGATGAGTCTTCACTTTTTGGTCCCGATTTGATTTATAAGACTTTGGAGAAGGTTCATAAAAGAAGGAACCAGCTGCAAACAACCTAAAATCGACAAAAGTCATATGTCTATCATAGGAGAAGGGATCTAGAGTTTTAAGAAGGTGATAAAGTGTACTTGAAAATTTTTCCTATGGAAGGGGTAGTTAGATTTGGCAAGAAAGGGAAGTTGATTCCTTGTTCTCTGTATGCCTATGAAATCTTGCTAATGGTTGGGAAGGTTGCCCATGAATTGAAACTTCTTAGCGAATTTTCTTATGTTCATTCGGATTTCCATCTTTCTATGATTAAGAAGTGCATCAGTGATCCCTAGTGCATTCTTCCTATTGAGGGTCTTGGTGTAAAGGATAACCTCTCTTATGAGGAACTTGCGGTTCAAATCCTTGATAGGCAAGTAAAGAAATTGAGGAACAAAAAGGCGGCTTCCGTAAAGGTGTTATGGAAGAATCACCTAATTGAGGGTGCAACATGGGAGGCCAAGTCCGACATGAAGTCCTGTTACCCTCATTTATTTGATAACTAATGTTAGTTGTTCTTACTAATAATGAAAATAATGACTAAAAATTGAAGTTTCATGATTTTTGGTGAAGTTTTGCAAAAATTTTTTTTTTGATTTTGTTTCAATAAGTTACAGTGAAATGTGCATTCGACTTGGAATTTTTGCAATTTTGCTTGTTTTTAGTTAGGTTATGCATTTTGACATTGTGAGTCTTTATGAAAGGATATGTATCACGTTGGTAAGTATAACTTTTGCATAATTGTTTCATGTAAGGTATGTTGAGCTCATGTTATTGTTGTGAGAAGGAAATTCCTCATAATGTGATTTTGAGCCTTGTGTGTGGTGATTAAAGTTTTGAATTGCCTATTTGTAAATGATATGATTTATGTTGTAAATTATTTTATAATGTATTGTTGTTTGTTGGGTGGCTAGTCTTGAGTCTATTACTTCCTTCAAAAGGTTTTACTATCATTCGGGGACGAATATTCCTAAGGGGGGGGATAATGTAACACTTTGAAAATCGTAGACATGTTCTACAGCCTAAAATAAGTGTCAAAAGGTTTAGACATTGTTTTAAGGTCTATTTTAATGAATATAAATCATTTAGGATGTCTAGAAACCAAAACGTCCAAGATGTCCCGAAACTAGTTCAATGAGGTACTAGTGTGCCTTAAACTATTTGACTAGCTTTTAGGAGTTGTAAAATGATGAAAATTAGTGGAAGTGTGTTTAATACATATAAGAGTTAGTTCATAGTCGAAACGTCCAGGCACGACTCCCCAATGACCAACCAAGGGCCCTTAGGAGGACCCTTGCTTTTGGGGGTCAAAGGACTGCCCAAGGCATTGTGCACAGACAAGTGCCATCGACGGGGTGTGTCAATTCATGGGGCGTCGATTTCCACCGTCGATGGAAACTTAATCAATTTTTCCAAAGGTTCATTTTGAAAATTCTTTGAACTTAGCGACGGATATGCAGTACAAAGGAAGTAATGGCCTTCGTCTCACACATGGACCGTCGATTGGGGTCTCATTTATGAGAGCCTAAGTTGCTGAACGTTTTAAGTTGGGTTCCATTAATTAATTAAAGGGTTAGTTAATAATTTGGGGTTTTAGGGAGTTCTAGTTAACTTAGTTAACAACCTATTTAAATCTCTAATCTAATTAGACTAACCTAAACTCTCATAGTTCCCAAACCCAAAACTCTCTTCCTTCTCTCTACTTTCTCTCTCTAGTGAAGAACTCCATTGAAGACAAAGATAGGAGAGGGTTTAAGGGTTACTAAGGGTCAATTATCTCTAACAATCTTCATAAATTAGTAATGTATGGGATCTCTTTCATCATTGAGACCTCTTTCCTTGAAGGGTTCCATCATATTGAATTTCAATAGTTGAGTTTTCATGTGGGACTTTTCCAATATCAAAATTATGTTATGAATTACATTTTTTATGATTTATTTGTATATTATGGATATATTAACATGTAGTTTAACTTAATTATGATATATCTTGATGGATTGGCTTAGTTTGAAGAAGATGACCTTTACCCCTTAACCCAACGTTATGATCTTGATATGAATTGTGTTATAGTGGTTCAGTAGAATTGGTTATTGGTTTAATTACTATGAGATGATATTGTTCTATCAATCATGAATAAATTAGGGTGAATTATAGTCCTATCATACTAGTTTTTGAGAAGTTGATCTAGATTATGAACCATGTTGTGAATTTGACCTAAGTATCTTGTCTTAAGCTATGAACTAGTAATGGAGTGTAATGTATTGATTCATTTAACCTTGTTATCATGTTAGCTATTGATCTATGATGATGTTACACCCTATTGGGGTTGATGGTAAAACCTTGACGATGAATTATGAAGGAGACTTGGTATGTTTTGTGATCCCTATTCTTTACTTCAGATATGGTTAATTGTGATTAAATCATGATGCTATGTTGGAGTATGCCTTATATTAGGGGTTATAGGGTTCTTATGATTTTCAATTGAAATGTCTTTACTATGGTTAGTGAGGTGCTGGCGAAGATGTAAATGTTATAAGGATGCTGATGATTTACCAATGTGTCTTATTATGAAGTGATATGTAATTGTGTTAACTTCACTTATATGAAATATAATTAGATGATTATACTATGCAATTCTTATTTATCTATGATGATGATGATTATACAAAGATTAGACCCCATGACCTACATTAAACTATGATGATTAATAAAGACATTAAAGACATTTAAAAAGGGACTGAGCTTAGCTTTGATTTAACTAGAGTGAGGAGTGTCCCTTCCCACATAGGGAAGGAAGGATTACTAATGTATGCTTGAGATTGGAGTCTATAATGCATGTAGCATAAAGAGTGTCCCAACTATATCTCCTAGTTCTTGAACTATGCTGCCCCCATAGGAATACTAGCTAGTGGATCCACGTAGTTGCTATGTTCATGTGTAGGTACTACCTTGGCAAGTAGTCTTCCTTCCTTCGGTATAGGGTTTCATGATATGGGATTCCACATTAGCTCATGTGGTCTATGTCAGTTGAGGGAAGATGTTTCCAAAAGGTAAAATGAATTAAAGGAATGAACTCTAACTAAGATAACCTAAGTGGTTTACCTTAGTCTAGGTAGATGTATGGGACTCTACCTAAACGTTGCACTAGTTAGCCTTCAAGGAAATCATAGGAGGATTTTTTTTATGTATGAATATGATTATAATGGTACATGATATGTATATGATGAACTTGCACATTGTTGATACTATATGTTGATTGGTTTCACTTATGAGTATGTGTTGGTCTACATTGTTAAAGTATGATGATATTAACTCTCAAATGACATGCTATGTGAAGTGGGATGTGGTCAGGATTTTTGTTGGGTTACTCTTATTCATGCTTGTGACTATTATAACTTGATGATAGAGTTGTATGAATATGTGTCCAATTATGTGATATGCATGTTGATTTGGATAGACTTAGTATTGTTGTTCTTGTGGTGTACATGCATAGGACTTAGTAAATGTGCTTAATTGATTGGTATGGTCTTATTTAATGTGCATAATCTTTTCAATGTAAAACGCATACCTCTATGAAATGTCCCTTTTCTTAGCATGATTTAAAGATATCTGTGCATATGGTCTCGTACTTAGTACAAGTGGTTTACTAACGACATTTCATCCTTTTCCCCAACATTTTAGCTTCCGGTCATTGAAGGAATTTTGGAGACAACTTTGAAGAAGACTTGGAACTCTCAATCATCCAAGTTGGGTAGGTCCTCACTTTCCGAGGGCAATGCCACTATCAAGCTATGAAGTTGTTTTATTACTAAGACTCTTATATTTTTTTCCTTTTCATCTGGATACTAAACGTAGTATGAGCTATAGGTGGTCTTAATGTATTGATGTATGGGCTAGGCGCAATTTGATACTCTTGTTAGATGGTTATGAGATGAGACAACTATTTGATATTATGTTATATTCTATATACCTATGTGCAAATAAAAGTAGAAGACTAAGTAAAAGTCTATGTGATGAGTTTTGATGGAGAATTGGTAAGACTTTTTGATCCTTAACCTCTACTTCAATTATGATGGCTTGTGCTTGGTTATTGTCACATTCGCGGAGCAACCCCTAGATGTAACCGATGTCGTCGTCCTCTTAAAGGATTAAGACTAGCCTCTTAGCTTAAACCATTACATCCATAAGTTAAAAATACAGAAAAATTTAAAAACTTTTCATTACTTTTACATTGAGGTTTACATTGACCTCTACATACACATCATATATATATATCGAGTATACATAGACCCTTCTTATAGGAAGATTACATAGTTTTCTAATTTTATTGGACAGATATATATGAAATATAACAGTCTCAAATGGATGTCTCATCTCATAACCATCTAACAAGAGTATATAAAATTAGGCCTAGCCCATACATCAATGAAATGGAGCCTCATATAGGTTTTACAATGTATAGTATCCAAATGAAAAGGAAAGAACATAAGATTCTTAAAACAAAAACAACTTCACAAGCTTGATAGTGGCATTGACTTCGGAATGTGAGGACCTACACAATTTTGATAATTGAGAGTTCCAAAACTCATCTCAAAGTTCTTCAACGACCGGAACCTATAATGTTGGGGAAAGGGGAGAAAATGGGATTAGTACACCACTTCTACTAAGTATGAGACCATATGCACACATATTATCAATTCATTCTAAAAAGGGACCTTTCATTAAAACATGTTATTTTACCTTTAGAAAGCCTTATTCACATTTAAGAAGACCATACAAATCAATAAGACATATTCATTAAGACTAAAGCATGTTAATCACAAGACAAACAATACTAAGTCTAGTCAAGTCAACATACATATCACATAATTGGACACATAGTCAAAGAAAATCTATCATCAAATTATAATAACCACAAGCTTAGATAAGAGTTCATTACAACATAACCAAAGCAAGACAATTACCCATGAACCCTCTATAAGTCAAAAGGTGCAATAACCAAGAAAAGCCCGATAACCTTAATCAAGTAGACTCAGTAAGAACCATGACTAACATCCAACTTCACGTATCATATCATATAAGAGTATATATCATCATACTTTAGAAATAGAGACCAAACACATAAACACATGTGAATGCAACATCATAAAACACCATCAATGTGCGAGATCATCATATACATATCTTGTTCCATTATAAGCATATATAAATATATATATATATATATATATATA